>NC_035108.1:461303220-461606250 GCF_002204515.2 Aedes aegypti
GCCTTATCTAACTGTAGGTGGAAAATACGAAAATTCCATTTGAAACAACTTTGTAACTCAATATTACACTTCACAAATGAAACATGTAGGATTAACTCCGAGCATCGAAAATATGAACCGTTTATAGCTCACCGCATCGGTGAGATACTCGACTCGAGCACTATGGACCAATGGAGGTGGATACCTACTAACGAAAACCCCGCGGACGAAGGTACCAAGCCATGTCATAAAAAATCCATATGGATAACAGGCCCGGAATTCCTAAAACTCCCAACAGAAAAATGGCCACAAACAGAAATAAAAGAAACAGAAGTAGAGGCAAAATTCGTGGGCATACACCAAACCAACAAAGATTATATACATGAAAACAAATTCTCGAATTGGTGGAAACTAATATTCCGCCTCTGCGCGATTCTCAAGATCATTGATTTTGGGCTAAAACGCCCGTGTTTTACTAAAAGCTTCTCTATGAGAGACAGAGTAAGAGCGGAAAACATACTCTACCGAAAGGCACAAGGCGACGTTTTTCCCGATGAAATCAAGGATCTAACAGAAAACGGAGAACTTACAACAATTGGTCCCCTCTCCAAACTGACACCTATGCTCGACGAAAATGGAGTCATGCGCTCTCGCAGTAGATTGGAGTACGCTGATAACCTACCGAAAGCTGCGAGAATACCAATAATTCTACCTAAAGATCATCACATAACCCAATTAATTATCAAATGGTATCACGAAATGTTCAACCACCAAGCGGACAAATCTGTACTCGCAGCCCTGCAGCAGAAGTACCACATAACGCGACTAAACACAGCATTTCAATTAGTCAAGTCACGCTGCCAACACTGCATGAACGCAATTATAAAACCAAAAATACCAATAATGGCCGCACTTCCGAAGTGCAGAACAGACACCTATGTCTATCCCTTCACCTGTATGACTACAAGAGCCGTACACATCGAACTGGCGTCGAAGTTGGATACAGACGCATTTTTATTGTGCTTCATGAATTTTCAAAACCGAAGAGGTAAAGTATCGCACTTATACAGCGATAACGGACCAAACTTCATAGGAGCAGAACGAGAACTACGCAGTCTGGTAGACCAGATAAATTCCAAAATGGAAACCGGGCAAGCGATCAAATTGGAGCTAGAATGGCATTTCAACCCCCCAAAAGCACCGCATTTCGGAGGCGCATGGGAAAGATTGATAAGGATTGTCAAAAACAGTCTCATGGAACATCACGATAACATCACGCAAGGATCACTCAGCACCAAATGTCGAGATACTGAGAGGCGCGCTAATCCAAGCAGAGTTCTATCTTAATTCACGCCCGTTAACACATATACCGTTATCACACTCTAGATGATGAAGTACTAACCCCGTTCCATATATTAATAGGAAGAGCGGGATCATTATCCGTGCCATCTATGTTCGAGAGTCATAAACTCGAGCGGAAACACTGGCGACTAGCACAATATTACGGAAAGTACTTCTGGGACAGATGGAGAAAAGAATACTTACCAATAATAGCGCAGCGGCCAAAATGGCAAACGAAAACTAAACCGATACAAGTCGACGATATTGTCGTAATAGTCGACGCCGAAGCTAAGTAGAACCAATGGCTCAAGGGACGAGTCATTGAGGTAAAAGAATCAAAGGACAAACAAGTACGATCCTTGAAAATCAAAACCAAACTCGGAATTCACCATCGCGCAGCATCCAGCGTCGCAGTACTCGACGTCTACAGAAAGGGAGACGAACCAAACACAGACGATGAAAACAACAAAATTGGTAAAGTAGAGTCATCGATAACAGTCATCACAACCCGTCAAGAAGACAAAAGCAGCAGCCAACAAGCGCGACGAAGCGGCTACATCACGCAGCGGCAACGAAGCATTGGTAGCAGCAAAAGCCGCAGCCAACAAGCACGACGAAGCGGCGGTGGCAATAACAGCAGCAGCCAACGAGTGCAGCGAAGCAACATCATCAAGCAGCATCGAAGGAGCAGCGGCAACAGTAGCAACAATCGACGAGCGCAGCGAAGCAGCATCATCCAAAGTTACCTCAACCACGGCAGCGGCGCTAGAGCACGAGCTGAACGAAATATAGACGAAGGAGAAAAGCATCTATAAAAACTACGACCCTGCAATATTGACGAGCTTCAATAAACACCTACTGGAAAGAAGACGGAATAAACGAAGAATAAAACCACCAACGTGGCATCTTAACAAGGAAGGCCTAACCGCCACGACAAGGTACGTCACGGTATCATCAATGGATTTGGTAACGAGAGAACTCAAAGAAAACAATAACCCGGCGAAGAAAGCCAGGGTAATCAACGCCAATATGTGGAGCTTAACAACAATAGCGCTATTCCTACTGATTAGCCAAGCAATAGGAAGTGAGCTTAAAGGGCTCATAGCGTACGATTGCACCAGCAACAACGTAAACATAACGAGCTATTCACTGATGGACGTCGCATCGTGTATTCCACCAACTAGGAATCTCACGACTACGGAAGTCCGCATACAAGTCTTACAAAGAAGCCCAAAAACATTCGTCAAGGTCCACCAGTGCAAGGTAATAATAAAACGATCAATCCGACACTGCGGTATGCATTCTAATACGTCAGATTATGAGCATGGGTACGCATACATCGTCAAGGAATTCACCCCGGACGAATGCAGGTTAGCTCAATTGCTCGGATCCGTATCACTATCCGAGAGCAACAAGATTCGCGAACTCCGTCGCAACAACACAACGCGAGGAGAAACACTGATAGTAGGGAGTCTAAGAGATAGCTCTTGTACCGGTCCCTACAGTCCTTATCTTTTATTCAATCATCATTCCATCATCATTTCATCATCAATTTAGTAGTGAAATACGAGCATCCACCTTCAATGTGGTATGCGACCGACCTGGACGTTCCCGTGTCTGGACATTTTCTGCTTACCTTGGCAGAACGAAAATGTCCAGCTTAAGTTCCCAGGAAAACGGCACAATACATTTTGTATGTCGCTCCAGGTGCCTACTCTTTTTCTCATATGGAAATATCAAAAGGATGCGATGTCACACCTGTGGCTTATCGCTATAAATAACGAAATTGTGAATAAAGAGAATTCAATTGCTTTTCATAACTCGTAATCGACTAATTACTAGTTGCTCTTAGTTGGACCGGGTAAGACCGTACTCCGCTAAGATACCAACTTGGTGAGAAAGTTTCCATGCGATTTTATGAAGAGAAATAGCCACTACATGGCGACCGTGACAGCCTAAGTCCAAATCTAAATTGGACTTAGTTAAAATCGTTTAGTGTTAAAAAGTACCTGGCTATAATTTGTGAAGTGTATGTTAAAACAACACGAAAATTAGTGAAAGTGACAATTTGGACCGCAAGAATTCCGTGAATCGAAAAACAGACCAATTTATTGCAAAGATGGGAAACCAAAAATCTTCCCCGAGTGCTAAGAACAGTGGTGATGGTGATAACATCATCATGAACACACAAGAAATACATACGGAAATGCATGACGCACATGAACTAAAGCTGTGGATTATTCTGTGCTTAATCAGTTTACAAGTGTTCTATACTGCATTCAAAGTTATGCAAAAACATATTAGGCGCAAAACAATGAAGATGGCCAAATCAACGACAAATCTTGTTTGAATGTGCAAGTGAATAAGAAAAATTAAAACAATACTGAAGAACACAACCTATTAATGTAAAACGGGCTAGAAAAGTGTACACCATGCGGAAAAGAAGAATTAAGTACAAGCCTCTAAACATCCAGACAGAAGAAACACCAAAAGTCAGTGAATATAGTGAGGTGCAATATTTTTCACCTGATAGCAGATACATTAAAATCAAATCATTGGTAGTGGAAGTGAGAACCACCACGTCTTAAGGGTCATGACGGCCTCAGACTATGCGACGAGTGTGTGTGGAAAAGCGATTGCATTCCAATACGACTTTGTCGGGGTTCGACGGACTTTGTATGGATCGAACGTGCAGCTTAAGGTATCACAGACTGTCTCAAGTAATTGCCCAACGTACCTAGCAGGGTTAGCCGTGAAGAACGACCGAACGATTTTTACGGACGGCATGTTTTGGATGTCTAGTCGTAAACAAGGCAATGAGACTGAGTACACGATTGAGGATTTGGAAACCATGCAAGCCAGAAAGTGCATTTGGCCTAAACAATACACGGCTGACAGATGCAAACTGATTTCCCTTGGCATGTCACCCCAATTCGGCTAATTTCGGGGCCTGTCCCGGGAACACACGTGAAAGTGGATCCGAAATGTGAGGGACGATCATCGGCGAATGTGGTTAGACCAGGCGAGCAAGCAAATTGGTGCTGTAAGAACTGCTCACACCCCATTCATTTCCAGGTTGGACCGGCCCTATACTATCCAATGGAGATTCAGAAAGCTGGATAGCAACCCAAAGGTGTCTAAAATGAAGTTGACCGAGACTCCCCTCACGGATGACCCTGAACCAAGCGTCGAAGAGAGGTTGAGGATGTGGAGGACGGAGGCGCATGCCTCGCAGCCGAGTGGAGCGGTTTTCCGCGGCCTCGCGGTGGAGGTGAGGAAGGGCTACCTCGAGGATCACATCGTGAACTTCCTAGGTTTAATGCTGTGTCTCCAGGTGATTTCAAACGCCCGGCCACGCCAACGGCCATTGGCCTACTGGGTGTTATCCTGGTTGGCTTTTGCTGTTTTTGGATTGCCGTCGGTCTTCTCATGCGTTGGCTTTGGTTCGTGGTTGGTTCTGTTGCACGCTTCAACGTCGTCGATCCGCTTGTCCCAGATGATGATTCCTCTGTGGATGCTACTTCACGTAGGGCGTTGCTCGATGTTCTTCCTAGGGTATCTACTGGAACACAAACTGAGGGCAACTGGGATCGGGTTCAACCCGATCTTGAGCAACATGTTATCAATCTGTGCCATAGGAATCGCATGGACCTTGTCCAGGCAATTGAATCTGTTCTCGTAGTGCTTGGAGATTGTGAACGTGGTTGTTGTCCTCGGGATGGGACCACGGCTGTTCCAAATACTGCCCGAAGTAACCGTCGCGTATTGTGCGACAACTGGACTCAGTGTGACGGCGGTGATGGGAATCGGCTATGCACTTATATTGGTCATGAAAAAATACAAGGCGATCTTCAACGCGAGCGGTTGCAGTGGGACCGGATTACGCAGCTACAGGGGCAACTCAATGATAGCATTGTTGATATCTATGAGTCTGTTCGCTATTTGGGCATCAGAGAAAGCCAATTGCCAGGTGGCAGCAGCCGTGATGTCTGTTGCCCTCGTTGTAACAGTGCTCGTTCTTAACAATCGCAGTCAAGTCCTGAGGGTCTCGTCATTGAGAGAAATCCCGACGGACCCCTAAATTTGCGTGGAAGACATGGGGAAGATGGAATTGAAGTTGATGGGATTCACGACATGGTGTCCATTCCGGAATTTTTGATGCTATGTTCACTGGGGGCCGTGTTGGTGACAATACATTGGATCTTAAGTGTGTCATTCTTCATTGCTCTGTTCACTACTCCTCTAAAGCACTATCTCGTGTTGATGTTGAGATCAATGAGCGGACTAACTTATCGGAGTGGAAACCCATTGGGATCCTGGGAGAACGCGTGTGTCCCTGACGTGCAAAATCGATTTTCCAGCATGCCAGACGGAGTCTACCGAATCAAGTCCAAAGGAGTTGCCATTGATCGTCAACGGGGTGTTTGAGTTGTAAGACGAGGAGTTTTTCACACCCTCTACCATGTAACGCGTGGTGGTCTGGTGTACTGGCGAGGGCAGGCAGTTCAACCACACTCTGGTAGTGTGACTGAAGATGTTATCTCTTATGGTGGACCGTGGAATCTGCCAAAGCCTGAACTTGTCAACGAAATTGACGTCCTGGCTTGTCTACCGGACGGCACTGTGGAATATCATAAATATGAGCCCAGCACCATCACCATAGATGGCACTCCCACAATGTTCGTGACAAAAGATTTTGGCTTCGGATCTTCAGGATCCCCCTTCTATTTGGAGGGCGAGCCGGTCGGACTTTATGGGTATGGCTTTCAATATAATGGAAAATACCATTCCATAGTCACGACCTATGAGCAAGATCCGAGCCAGGTTCATCTTCCAGGCATTGATCTAACGAGCACGGTACAAAGAACATTCATCGATTGGCACCCTGGCAAGGGAAAGACACGGAAATACATTGTTGAAGAGACACTGAAAAACGTGGAGCTCAAGCGGCACACCCTCATTTTGACCCCCACCCGAGTTGTTATGGAGGAAGTAAGAAAGGCCTTCGGTGAAACGGAATTCAAGATAGGAACAAATGTTGCCTACTGCAAGAACAATGCTGTGACGATCGCCTGCCATGCAACGTTTATGGATTTTGTTAAGAGTAGAGGTGTTGGCCAAATTAAGGTCCACACCATCATGATGGACGAATGCCACTTTTTGGACCCGATGTCAATAGCGGCCCGGGGAGTGATGGATTACTTAAATATACCATCCAATGCTGGGATAAATGTTGTCTATCTCTCCGCGACGCCACCCGGACAGGCTCCATCAGTTGGCTCGAATTATACGATTCGGGAGTACGCGGCCCCTAGCACTCGAAAACTCAGTTCTGAGTGGTTTGAGAGCATTGTCCGACAGCATGGAGCTGGAAAGACGATAGCGTTCGTCCCATCCCAGGACCAGTCGGAACGGTTTGCGGACTCATCCGCGGGAGCCGTTTCTCTGCATCGGGACAATTTTGAGGAGAATTATGCGAAGGCCCTTGACCCTGAGACAAAAATCATCTATTCGACGGAAATTTCTGAGATGGGAGCCAATTACAACGTTGACCTCGTGATTGACTTGAGAACAGCTGTGAAACCAGTCATACAAAGTGAGGATGAGGTCATCTTGCGAAAGCAGCCCATCACAACATCATCTATGGTGCAGCGACGAGGGCGAACTGGGCGAAATGCCCCAGGTACATATGTTTATCCAGTTGACGCTGCTACCTAGGAGGATCCATATGACTGGGTTTGTTGGCTGGAAGCACAAATGGTGTTAGACCAGCTAAGCATGCCACTAATGAAGGAAGAGTATGCTTACGGACAACCCCCTGGAGCTTTTCGTCTGATCGGCGAAAGTCGAGATAGGTTCTTCCGGTTCATGGAGCGGCCAAATGTGCCAATATGGTTGGCTTGGAAGTGGGCGAACAGTTTCAACCAGAAGCATGACATGGTATTCAATGAAAGGGACTTGCCTGATGAAGACACCGTGCACACATCAGATGGGCGCATGGTGTATCGGCCAAAATTTCTGGATCAACGGTTCGAAAGGTTGCCATGGAGTGTCCGCGAGCCAACTCTGAAGTTCATCCTCTCAACGCGTAGTGATTTTTGGAGTGCCCTATGGCGGGTGGACTGGGTCCAGCACGCTAAAAACGTGTTGGGATCGTTATATGTCTTACGAGATATAGCAAATGACACTACTCCTGACTTCGAGGTTGACAAAGCCATTGCTGGCTGGATCGCTCTCCTGTCGGGGGCTTCCATCGTCATTGGCTTACTGCTCCTACAGTCCCTCATCTCTCTAATCTTTGGGTGGTTGTTTCGCCGAGAAGAAAAGTCTGAGTACTATAGATCTTCCGTCGGTAATACCAAAACTGTCAGCCAAACCGTTTTTTGGACAATACCTACGATCTTCCATTACTTGAATGTGGCTGTTAGCTTTATAATCTTGCTGATGATATTTTTGTTCATCTTCCAAGAAATTATGGAACGAACCAGCGGTCAGCGAAGCTATGGGGACCTGGATCTATTGAAGTGGGTCATAGTAATCTTTCTCATTCTAGCCGGAATTTTTGCCTGGGAACAACGATCATTTCCCAATATAGCATCTGACATATCAAAGTTCGTCCTACTAGCCGAGTAACCCGGGAGCACGTTTAAGTTCCCCAGATTCTCGTTTGTGTTAGCCAGGCCTGACACCCTAAATGACTTGCAAGTGTACTTCTTGCTCACAGTTATGTGCGTGAAAGCGTTCGCTTGGGGAATGGAGAAGAGCATGTTAAAAGACTATGTTGCCAAACAACCTGAGATGCGACCCTGGGTGGCTGGGTTCCGTCTGGATCATCTGCAGTGGCATGCTATAATGCCAAGTGCTCTTGCGGTGTTCTACACGGGAAACTTCACCAGTATTTTGATTGGAACATTTTTCACCTGTGTTGTGTTCATATTTTTGGCACAAATGTACAAGTGGAATAGATCCGAGAAAGTCGTTGTGGCTCTTGAAGCGCGCGATCAAAAACACTCCCAGGTCACCAACATCATTGATAGGACCCCGCATGACAACACGAAAGGATACGTCTATGGCTTTCCAATGGGGTTTATATTCCTTTGGACCGTCTGTTCCCGAAATGTAGTTGATGCCATCGTTGGGCTTCCAATAGGAGTATACTGCTATTGGATGTTAATAAATCCCAAGTCTCGGTATCACCAGTTTATGGACTTTGGCTCAATTGTAAACTTTGTTGGCATTGGATACCTTACGGACATCCCCCTCCGGGCCTCCCTGTTCGTGTTTCGAATGGTGCTGGGGTTGTTTCCAACACTGGGCGGAATGCGCTCTCTGGAAAAAAACAGCAGCAACAGGTTTGGGGGTGAAGTGGAAGAACATGTTAAATGAAATGTCCCAAGTTCGATTCCAATCCTACAAATCCCGAGGCGTGAACGAAACTCCCCGAGGTGACTATGTGTCTCGTGGGGGATTGAAAATGGACGAAATCATCAGGAAATACGGCTTTCGACCAGCTGGACGTGTCGTTGACCTTGGATGTGGACGAGGAGGACGGTCGCAGAGGGCAGTGATGGAAGAACGAGTTATGCGCGTGACAGGGTACACCCTTGGGGGAGTAGAACGTGAAGAACCCCAAAAGTTCATAACGTATGGTTACAACCTAGTCACCCTAAAGAGTCGGACAAATGTCTTCAAGCTTGAACCAACTCTGTGTGAAACTGTCCTTTGTGACATCGGGGAGAGTGATCCTGATTTCCGGAAGGAAAAAACCAGAACGCTGGTCGTCCTTGATGTTCTCGAGAGGTGGTTGAAGACCAATCCGGAGGCCCAGTTCTGTTTTAAGGTCCTATGCCCATATCCGGTGGAGGTGATGCGGAAGCTTGAAACTCTGCAACATACCTACAGTGGGCGGTTGGTTCGACTGTCCACAAGCAGAAACTCAACAGCTGAAATGTACTATCCTCCCACCACGGTAAATTTAATGCACAATCAATTAGTTGATTGTGCAATCCGACATTTGATATCCGCTAATCATAGTTCGCAAGTCGACAAATGGAAGCGTGAAGACATTGGCTACATTCGGTTCCGTTAAGAGTGCGAAAAAGAAGAAGCAACAAAAGCAGTAAAAAGTTGATGGAATTCGGAGACTGGGACAAGTTTTGAAATTGGTGCTGGTGACTAACCTTGAAGGACATACACTTAACCAAAAACACTTGAACATTTGTTAAAGGTCCTGAATGAACTTGAATACAAAATACAAAACAACACAAAAGATAGCGCATTTATTGAATTATTTTTGAATTTCTTCTCATATACTACTTCTTATTTTCTAGCTTGAGGCCTTAGAACGAGACATCGGAGGTCGAATTATCGGGTATTTTTTCTAAACCAATGAAGAAACAACGGATCTCACGGTGTGAGCTACAACATCAATCCATGTTACGTGAACTGGAGGTGAAACGACAAGCCGCCATAACAAGATGGAAAGCTGGATCCACATGGTATAAACAGTACAACCAAGTACAACCAAGAGAAAAACAACAAGAACCAGTGCAATCAAAAGCAGTAACAACGGACCAATGGGGAATTAGGAGGACACTCGACATCGATTTGATACAACATCTAGCAGTGAAGTTACGATGCAAATTAAAAAAAAAAAAGTAAGTCAAAATAAGTTTTCTTTCAATGTTCTAAATGTTCGATATAGTTATTAAAGTTGAAACACTTACAAAATGCTTGTCAAGCTTAAAGAAATCTAGATATAATAAAATAAGTACAAAAACATTAATTGAAAAGGCTAAATTAGCAGAAACTTTAAAAAATGAGATTGAGAAATATTTGCTTGTAAACGAACACAAAATTCCAGACACTACACGGCATTGGCGCATCGTTTCCTACGGCGCAAGTGGCGAGTTGATTTTTCCTGCTTACGCATCGATGTATAGGACAGCTGTATATGAACCGTGTTGTATACAAACTGTAAGAGGGTGTGGCTACTTTTCAATATATCCAAAATTATTAAACAAGTGGAAAATTAGTAAGTATTAAGCATATTAAAATTAGCATTAGAAAGTAAAGGCGCACCGCCCCATCAACTCAGAAGACGCAAGGAAAAGCCATAAGAACAAAAGAGCGTTAACAATTTTCCTTCCATAGCAAGCACGTAGGACCAAACCGTCATAAGCACGAAGCGCAGACCCTTGCTGAGCCTGACGCATTCGAGTGGTACGCGGACAGGATTCATAACGAAGAGAAAGGGAAAGCATTGATCTAATGGTAAGGCGCAACACGAACTTATGCTCCCCTTTAAAACAAATATGTCCCTGCGTCAACCCACGCAACGAAAGAAACAAAGTAATTAAGTTCGAAATTTATTACCTACGCACTCAGAGACATACTTTACGAGAAAAGACCTAAAACGTTGAAATCTCTTTGCTTCTTTCTCGTGGGAGAAAATTAGTTTTAGGCAATCACGATAATTGTCCCTTTCTAACTTTAAGAATCAATAGGATCTCCGATAGAACTGCATTTGTCACATCTTAGAATAACCCTCCCAGATCGACGAAAGTCGCCTATAAAAACCCTGAACCAACCACGAAATACATGACCTTACGTTTAGACTCGGAACAGGCAACTTGTCTTTCTAGAGAGAAATTCCTGGTAAGTTGAAATCGTTAGAACCGCTTCGAACTCCCAAAAATCGCTGAAGCAGATTAAGCAGGAGCTGAATTTGAACGTTTGCCGGGAGACTATTCGTCAAGTTTTGGTCCAAAGTCCGTACATAAAAAGGGCCAAAAAGGCAAAAGCTCCAAACCTTACTCCATCCCACATCGAGAGACGCTTGAACTTTGCAAAAGCCAACATGAATCGACAGTGGACCATGGTAAGTTGTGAAAAGGGCGTATTATTTTAAAGCAATTTTCAGCGTGATTAAGGAATGTTTATTAAAAAGTATGTTTTCTTTTTTGTTTACTTCCAGATGATCTTCAGTGATGAAAAGAAGTTCAATCTGGATGGTCCCGACGGATTTAATGGATACTGGAGAGATTTGCGGAAAGAAGAACAATATTTCACCACAAGAAATTTTGGTGGCGGTTCATGCATGGTTTGGGCAGGATTCTGTGCATCTGGAAAGCTGGACCTTGCGTTCACGTCGTTCAAAATGAACAGCAAGGACTACATCCAGGTGCTAGAAACGCGTCTTCTACCATTCCTGCGCAGATTTCGACGCAAAAAGTTCACTTTTCAGCAGGACAATGCTGCTATCCACACAAGCAAGGAAACCAAACAGTGGATAAAGGACCACAAAATCGATCTGCTGGACTGGCCAGCGCGCTCCCCAGACCTAAATCCTGTGGAAAACCTCTGGGGAATCCTTGTACGCAGGATTTATGCTGAAGGTAAGCAGTACGCCACTGTTGATGAGCTCAAATCAGCTATTTTGGAGGCATGGGGAAATATTGAGAAGACTGTACTGAAAAACTTGGTTAACAGTATGCCGAACCGAATGTTCCAGGTTATTAACAGGAATGGTAAGGTGACCGATTATTGACACATTAATTTCACTGTTTACATAGCTTTTACTGTGGAATACTATGGAATCCTATACTATCAAACCTCGATTTTCATCCATCTGTCAAATATCATATATCAAAAGATGGCACTCCACACCGAAGCTGATTATGCACGGGTACGCCCCAAGTTGGAGCTCGCTCGTAGCCTTGTTGAGCCCATGAACAACCAAATTAAGTATTTAGTTACAGGCGGATTAACAGAGGCTCAAGCTATTGATGCGGATGGGGACAACAATGAGGACGTCGTTGTTCGAGGAATTGGATCGAACCCCATACAAGAAATGCGCCTTGAGAAAGGAATTCCTCCAACGTATCCTTTACAGTGGTTCTCGGCCAATAAATGGAACAAGCCACCAATTACCCTCCCGAGACCCAGAGCCGGAGCCCACTTAAATGATTACTATCACATACTTGCCAATACTTACCGCAGAGAATCGGTTTCCGTAAACTCATATGTTATGTAGTCTGATGAACGGAGTCTTAAGATTCGATTGGGTCTCATTAGGAGTCTTAATTGGATTCGAAGGCTCCACAATTACTCCCCTAAGTGTCTTCACAGTTCGTCTCACAGAAATCAACACAAATATAGGATCAAGCCAGGACGAAGTCTCCGAGGATATGCTATATGATCTCGCGCTTTTAATTCTCGGAGGTTTTCGAATCCATATGGCTTCGAATCAAACCTATATTGATCGCCTACAAACTGCATTAAAAGCTCAGTTGATGAACCCTGACTTTGCAGATGGTGTCGAAGTGGCGGTGACTAATTTTGCTCAGCTTTATTCTGATCCCGAGTTCGTAAAGTTAACCTGAGGAATAGACATGTTCTTTGCTGTTTTTCCCCAACATAACAGAGCGAAACTCAGATTCGGTACTTTAATCATGGCACACAAAGACTGTACTGGTCTCTCTGCCATAACTGCAGGGTGTGAATTGATGCACCACACCACACGCGTATTCTCCCGGTGGTTGATGACACCGGTTCTGAGATCTGACATGAATCGGATGACAATCCCGGGACAGGAAATCTGTATCCCGTATTCTTATAGCCCCTACCTGTCTGGTCTGGGGATTGTTGACAAAAGTCCGTATTCTGCTGCACTAAATTGCGGACTCCATATGTTCACCCACATGATTGGGTGTGCTGTGCCCATGGCTAGATCGGTTAATGCTATCTATTTCCAGCCGTCTGGCCTCCAATCCATTATTGATAACGCAATACTCTTCATTTACGCCCACTCATGCACTGGATCTCTCCAGATGCAATTCTTTAGAGCGTCGGAGGTTGCAACCGTCAAGAAGGTAGAGGAAGAATTTAGACAATACATGGAGGAGATGAGGAAGAGGTTGCAGGACTTCAAGGAAGAAGAGAACCAAAATCCAAAGTCTGGCGAAGAAGAAGAGGAACCTTCCCGAGCTAGCACTCCGGATTCATCTGTAAGCGGAGGGGGAGGGGGAAATCTAGACGACCTTGACAGTGTATCGGAGTTGGGAGGAGTCGTGGAGGGAGAACCGACCAGTCGAGATGCCCTCGACTGGTACATGTACATCTCCCGTTACTACCATGGGTCCCTCCCCTCAAGAATGAAGGCTGTGGCTTATGATCGTTGGTCAAAGCTGACAGACGTCAGACCGAATACTGTCGGCGAGTTCGTTAAACGAATGAGCAAAAATGTTCAACCTTAAATATGAACCAGCAGAAGCGAAGTCAATTTTAATTCTTACACCATATTTATTTGTAAAAGCGAACAATATATGAAATGGTCCTAAATAAAATGGACAGCAGAAATCAATAAAGTTGCTCTAAAAAATTAGATTTATTCATTAGTCGTAAGTTAATCATTACAAAATACTGTACAACTGAAGTACTCAATAAAACATTCACAACTACTTTGAAGTTCAACAAAATTTGTTTCATTTGTTCTAAAATGTAGGTGGTCTTAAGCTAAATGGACACAGTGTACTCGCCTGGCGAGTGTCGTTCCGACGAATCAGTGCTTAACTGTTAAAGAGACACGGTTCTCTAGTCGAACCTTCCGCCAGCAGGTACTGGGTCACCCAGCCTGTCAGTCCGAAGGGGAAGATTGGGGAAACGCACTCAGTTGGCGTTTACCAGCTATCGGTAAGATCGAGTAAACACCGCGAGATCGTGCTAGAGTCGACGCGCGGACTCCGGTCATAAAGAAAATCCCGCGGGCCGTTTACAGCAGCGTTCAACTAATCTATAACAATATCACAGACTTATTGGTAGCAAATGAAGAACGAATCAGTAACACTCATTTTAATTTTTTAATCAAAACAGCTCGTCATGAATTTGACGAATCTATTATTTTATTGAATACAAAACTAAAGTATTATAAAAAATCATTATCTTGTAAATCTGTGGTGTACGCCGTAATTTTTAACAATTTGCTAAAAAAGTGTATAAACCGTGTGGCAGTGATATCAAACAGGCTACCTCCACGATGGAACGCCAGAAAATTTAGACGCGTATGTTGACTCCGCAAATTTGTTGAAAGACAGCTCAGGTAGCAACAGTTGTACGATTCCTAAAAACTCGGCTCACAGGTAAAGCCAGAGTAGGATTAGCTGAAAATTTAAATACGATCGACGAATTGATCAACGACGTTGAAGCAAGATGCGCGGAGAGAACCACTCCTGAAAACATCATCGCAAAGCTTAAGGCTTCAAAACAAAAAGGTGATATAAATAGCCTTTGTCGATAGTTTGACCAACTCATTAAAAAGTATTTATGTTAGCCAGGGCATACCGGATGGGGTAGCAGGGACGATGTCGACGAAAGTAGGTGTTGATGCTTTGATAAACGGCACCAACAGCTTTGAAACTAAACTGATATTAAAGTCAGCGACTTTCACTAACATAAAAGAAGCTGTGCAAAAAATGCTAGAAAATGCCGGCCCACCACCAAGGAACGTCATTCCAAGATCGGACAAATCGTCCGGAGGCCACTAAGGGGACTCATAAGGATGGAGGGGAGGATAAGGACTCATCGAATATATCACAAACCAAGCTGAGAACCAAGTCGTCTCGGCACAGGAGCACTGAAAAGACAATCAACAACAACCAACGAGTCGCTTTGGAGATCTCAGGGCGCATGGATTCAGAACGATTTTTTTTTTTTTTTGCAGCAGCAAGCAGAGAGCATTCGACAGAAAAGTGATCAAGTATCATGTTCATGCTTCTCATCGTGCCCGGATCAGCTTGGTTTGTGTATGGTGATGTGGGGTGTGGTATTGACACCGACAGAAAGACACTTGTATGTGGAGGAGGTCTGTTCGTCTGGAAGGGCATTGGGCAGTATCCAACTGCCGACCACTCCGTAGAACTAGCCTCGTACGACCTAATCACGAAATACCTCTTTGAGATGTTCAAAGAGACTACCAAAGGGTGTATTGTGTGCGAAGACAAATTGCAGTGCGCAGCAGCCCGAAGTGTGGCCTACCACGCTTTGACGAAACTTGGCCATCCGACTGTCTACCTGAACATTTCCAATTCCTACGATTCAGTATTTGATGAGCTTACGAAAACACGACGCAAGATCACACTTGGAACCGAAAGTGTGGAGATGGCCGTTTACCAGCATACGGGGGAAACCAAAGGCGATTTGGGGAAATTGCCATCCCGGTTTTTCAGTGGAGAGCTTGAGAATGAGAACCACCACGTCTTAAGGGTCATGACGGCCTCAGACTATGGGACGAGTGTGTGTGAAAAAGCGATTGCATTCCAATACGACTTTGTCGGGTTTCGACGGACTTTGTATGGATCGAACGTGCAGCTTAAGGTATCACAGACTGTCTCAAGTAATTGCCCAACGTACCTAGCAGGGTTAGCCGTGAAGAACGACCGAACGATTTTTACGGACGGCATGTTTTGGATGTCTAGTCGTAAACAAGGCAATGAGACTGAGTACACGATTGAGGATTTGGAAACCATGCAAGCCAGAAAGTGCATTTGGCCTAAACAATACACGGCTGACAGATGCAAACTGATTTCACTTGGCATGTCACCCCAATTCGGCTAATTTCGGGGCCTGTCCCGGGAACACACGTGAAAGTGGATCCGAAATGTGAGGGACGATCATCGGCGAATGTGGTTAGACCAGGCGAGCAAGCAAATTGGTGCTGTAAGAACTGCTCACACCCCATTCATTTCCAGGTTGGACCGGCCCTATACTATCCAATGGAGATTCAGAAAGCTGGATAGCAAACCAAAGGTGTCTAAAATGAAGTTGACCGAGACTCCCCTCTCGGATGACCCTGAACCAAGCGTCGAAGAGAGGTTGAGGATGTGGAGGACGGAGGCGCATGCCTCGCAGCCGAGTGGAGCGGTTTTCCGCGGCCTCGGGGTGGAGGTGAGGAAGGGCTACCTCGAGGACCACATCGTGAACTTCCTAGGTTTAATGCTGTGTCTGCAGGTGATTTCAAACGCCCGGCTGTAGCATGTTTATCTTAACGCATTTCAAAAAGATCATAATTTAAGGATCATGACAGCTTACATTGCTCAACTTCTAGGAAAACATTCCCACACGCAAGTTAGCTGTACTTGCATCTTCAAAGCATTTGGTACATGTCATTTTTCAACTAATCGACTAGGTTTCATTTTTCACAACCCATCGATTATCCACATACCACACAACTTGAGCAACTTATTTTGTTCTCATGACGAAGCGCATTCATGCTGAGAAGCTTCATATTTCAATTCCCATAAAGACAATTTCTACTTTTGCCTTTGCACTGATTTGACCCGACAGTGCAACGGCCCAGCGAACACACATGTAAACGTTTACCCATCCGTTTGGTAAACGCCTTCTTTTAAATTTGTATTCTATGATTGGTTAATTGATATTGGTTGTTTCAGCCTTCTCGTAATATAGTGGAGTACTAGATTAAGCTCGAGGTTAGCTGTAAGATTGACTTCAAAATAAAAGACAGAACATAATCAACAACCATAGAGTCAAGTTGACTAATTCCGATATGTCCTTTATGGTATCATACCAGATGGCGACCGGACTGGTTGACACTTTGTGAAATATTCACAGTCAACAAAGTTTTAGTGGAAAAACTGACAAAGTCTTAGTGGAAAATCAGACAAAGTTTTAGTGGAAAAACAGTGATATTATAAGTGATAATGGGCTTTTTCAGTAACGATGAGATTGTTGCCAATGCATCCACGCCCGAGAACACAGTAATTGCATCTACACTCGTAGTGATTGTGGCAGTTTTAATTCTTTTCGTCATAATGAGGATGTACACAAAGTACATGCAAGGAAAAGTGAAAGAAGAAGCGAGGAGAGAAGTACAATTAAGTAACCTCCGCACAGTTTGAAAAGGTTAAAAGGTGATTACGAACAAAACATTCTTGGTTCCAGTACAGTATGTGTGCAAATGAAAATCTAATACCGCCGTACAGTGCACAATTATGTGAGCATTTTGAGAGTTCACGGAAAAAGTTATTTCAGAAAAGTGGAAAAGAATGACTTTACATGGTTCAAGGTGAAATTGCGAGTCGTGTAAATTTGAGATTTTTTGCGGTGGAGCAGTGGTGCAACAATTCAACGTACAGGGATGGTGCCAGTGTCCAGTGATTCTAGGCAGCTTAATAAGAAGATGATGCCTGCTTGCTGCCGCGGAGATTCGTGGTTGCGGAATGCGGACCAGTTCGTACGTAAGATGATTCCGGCTTACCGTCGCTGAGGTTTGTAGTCGCGGACCAGTCGACTAGATGAGGTCAGTGTATCTATTTCTCTACGTGCAATTACATCACTATTACATCACCATCATATACTGATTTAGGAAAAATTATTATGTAACACTTAGCAAGCATCACAAATTTATTGTTATTTTAGTAATTTCATTTATAGTTAATAATTTCCAAAGATTTAATAATCTTGAATTTCAAATGAGTGAATATGAAAAATTAAAACATTTATATAATTATATAAAAAAATCAATTAACACTCCTCTCACAGAGAACACCCTGAGAGAGAAATCAGATTCTTGTAAGGAAATTTATGAAAATTTGCAAATTTATTTTAGTGAAAACTCTGTGGATGAAATTTTAATAAGTAATGCAAAAAAGTGGTATTTAGAAATAAATCAAGTTTTAAAAGCCAAATTAGATAAATTAAACACCAAAAACCAGTTGGACGAAACTTCGATCAGTATGGTGCAACCAGAAGTGGAACGTCAGTTTGACGTTAAACAAGCAACAGCGCTAGTGCAGCCCTATGATGGTAGTGCGGCTGGTTTGGAATCGTTTATCGATTCTGTAAATTTTTTAAAAGAATTGATTCAACCTAACCATACGGCAATGGCCGTAAAATTCCTTAAAACACGTTTAACAGGAAAAGCTCGCTGTGGCTTTCCAGATACGATAGTAACAATTGATGCATTAATTGAGCACATTAAAATAAAGTGTCAAGATACTTTAACACCAGATCTGATTGTTGCAAAATTAAATGCAACAAAACAGAGAGGGCAAATATTAAATTTCTGTGAAGAGATTGAAAATCTCTGTAGCAAACTCGAAAATAGTTACATTTCTCAAAAGGTCCCGGAAAATGTAGCAAAGGCAATGACCACAAAAGCAGGCGTAAATGCTCTCATTAATGGCATTAACGCTAGCGAAACTAAACTAATCCTAAAAGCTGGCAATTTCTCTTCGATTAGAGAAGCCTTGCAAAAAGCACAAGAGAGTGCTACTGATAATACATCATCGCAAGTTTTCAATTTGCGGAATAAACAATTTAACCCAAATGAAAGGAAAATGAATTTCCGAGGTAATGGTTTCAACAGAAACCGAAATTTTGGAAATTGCTATAGAGGAGGTTTTTCTCAAAGACCCCAAAACAATTATTATCATAACTCTTCGCGTGGAAGATACCAACGTGGTGGTTACCATAACGGATACAATAATCGTGGAAGATTTAATGATAATCGTCCACGATATGACAACCCTAATCGAGTATATGTGGCAAATGTGGATCAACCGTACGGTCCACCACAAAACCAGAACCGCGATGCTCCAAACAGAGCTGCTCCCCAACAACAACAACAACAACAAAGTCAAAGAAATTTTTTAGGTCAGTGTTAACCATAAACCTTTCTGCTTCTAATTTTATCAAGATTGGAGTAGAAATGGCAAATTCAGTTTGTACTTTACTTGTAGATTCTGGTGCGGACATTTCTATATTTAAAACTGACAAAATTTTAACAAATCACAATATAAACTACAAAGTTAAAACAAGAATTACAGGCATTACAGAAGGAGAAATTGAAACAATGGCAATAACAGAGACAGTGTTGAATTTTGGAAATGGGATAAGAGTTAATCATTCATTTCATTTAGTTGATGCGAATTTTCCGATTTTAACAGATGGTATTTTAGGAAGAGATTTTTTGTCTCTTTTTAGATGCAATATTGATTACGAATCTTGGCTTTTGAATTTTAATATTGATAATATAGCTGTATCTGTTCCAATCCAAGATACAGTAAATGAGAATTACATAATTCCGCAGAGATGTGAAGTGATTCGGAAGATCAAAGATTTAAAAATCACGGAAGACATGGTTTTATTTTCTAAGGAAATTAAGCCTGGTCTTTTCTGTGGTAATGCAATAATTTCACCAACCTGTCAGTATGTAAAATTTATGAATACTACATCACGACCCATCAATGTTTCAAATGTTGACCTAGAATTTATGTTAGAACCATTAACCCGTTATCAAATATTAAATACTAGAAAAATTAATAAACCCGATGACACACAGAAAAGAAATAATGAAATTTTGAAGGAAGTTGACTTAACAAATGTTCCAGATTATGCAAAAAATGATTTAAAACAATTAATTACAAAATATACAGATATTTTTTCACTACCCGATGAACCAGTAACTACAAACAATTTTTACGAACAGACCATTAATTTGAATGATCCAGTTCCAACTTATATACCAAATTATAAAACTATTCATTCTCAAAGTAATGAAATACAATCCCAAGTTAATAAAATGTTGAAGGATAATATTATTGAACCCTCAGTATCCTCATATAATAGTCCAATACTCTTGGTTCCGAAGAAATCAACAGATGATAAGAAAAAATGGCGTCTTGTCATAGATTTTAGACAACTCAACAAAAAGATTTTAAGTGACAAATTTCCTTTACCAAGAATTGATTCCATATTAGATCAGCTTGGTAGAGCGAAGTATTTTTCAACTTTAGATTTAATGTCGGGATTTCACCAAATCCCATTGGATGAAAATTCGAAAAAATATACAGCTTTTTCGACCCAATCAGGTCATTACCAGTTTACAAGATTGCCGTTTGGACTAAACATTAGCCCAAACAGCTTTCAAAGGATGATGACAATTGCAATGTCTGGGTTGACGCCAGAACTAGCATTTGTTTACATCGATGATATAATTGTTGTAGGTTGTTCAATGCAACACCATTTACACAACTTATCAGTTGTTTTTGAAAGAATTCGAAAATATAATTTAAAATTAAATTTGTCAAAATGCAAATTTTTTAATACAGAAGTAACGTACTTAGGGCACAGAATAACCGATAGAGGTATTTTGCCTGACAGTAGTAAATATGATACCGTAAAGAACTATCCAGTTCCCAAGAACAGTGACGAAGTCAGAAGGTTTGTAGCTTTTTGTAACTACTACCGGAAATTCGTCCCAAATTTTGCAACAATTGCATACCCGTTGAATCA
This sequence comes from Aedes aegypti, assembly GCF_002204515.2. Lineage (NCBI taxonomy): Eukaryota > Metazoa > Arthropoda > Insecta > Diptera > Culicidae > Aedes > Aedes aegypti. The sequence goes on from NC_035108.1 coordinate 461,323,855, forward strand.
ATTGTTGAGAAAAAACATAAAATTTGAATGGTCATCAAAATGTGAAGATGCTTTTAATGCTCTAAAATCATTTTTGATGTCACCAAAACTATTACAATATCCAGATTTTAAGCAAACATTTATATTGACTACCGACGCATCAGATGTAGGATGTGGTGCGGTATTATCACAGAATATTGATGGCAACGATTTACCCATAGCGTTTGCCAGTAAAAGTTTTACGCCTGGAGAAAAGAATAAATCAGTAATTTTGAAGGAATTGACAGCAATACATTGGGCTATCGATTACTTCAAAGCTTATTTGTATGGACGTAAATTTGTAATTCGTACAGATCATCGTCCATTGGTATTTTTATTTAATATGAAAAACCCAACATCCAAACTGACCCGGATGAGATTAGATTTGGAAGATTTCGATTTTACTATTGAATATATTCAAGGTAAAACAAATGTTACTGCCGACGCGTTATCACGTATAGTAACGACGTCAGATGAATTAAAATCTAAAAGTATATTTACTGTTAATACACGAGCCATGACAAAAAGAAAACTGAAAGAGTCTAAACGTAGTCAGGAACTACCTGATGAAAACAAAAGTCAAAACAATGCCGTTAATAATAAGCCTGATCAACTTGTTATTTATACGACAGAGAATCCGACTGAAACTAGAAAACTACCAAAACTTCGAAGTGCAATGGAAAATGAGAATTTAATTTTTACATTACATGAAGCATCACAAAAGAATAAAATAATAATACGAATTACAACACAACTGCGAAGTATAAGACAAACATTAGTGTTTGCACTTTCAGTGTTAGAAAAAGAAATGCAAATGAAGAGAATTACAAAAATCGCGCTATCGAGTCATGACTGTATTTTTGAATGGGTACCCAAAGAAACATTTAAAGAACTAGTTTTGAAATCTATAAAAAATTTGCAGATAATAATATATAATCCACCCAAGTTCATTAGTGATCTTGATGAGATTAAAAGAATACTTGAAAATTACCATCAAACACCGACTGGAGGACATATAGGTCAGCACAGACTATACCTCAAGTTGAGAGAAATTTATAATTGGACAAATATGAAAAGTTCAATAGCACAATTTATAAAGGCCTGTGAATTGTGTAAACTGAACAAGATTACCAAACATACAAAGGAAAAATTAACAATTACAAATACACCGTCTAAACCGTTTGAAGTGGTATCTATTGATACTATAGGACCACTTCCCAAATCAAATAATAATAATAGATATGCTGTAACGATACAGTGTGAATTAACTAAATATGTAGTTTTAGTCCCTATTCCAACAAAAGAAGCAAACGTAATTGCTAAATCTTTAGTTGAAAATTTTATTTTAATATATGGAAAATTCTTAGAGTTAAAATCGGATCAAGGAACTGAATACAAAAATGAAGTCCTTGATCAAATTTGTAAACTATTACAGGTTAAGCAAACTTTTTCTACAGCCTATCATCCTCAAACGATTGGTTCGTTGGAAAGAAATCACAGGTGTTTAAATGAATACCTGCGAAATTTTGTCAACGAACATCAGTCAGATTGGGATGATTGGTTACAATTTTATGCATTTACATATAATACTAGCCCACACACTGATCATGGTTTAACACCATATGAATTGGTTTTTGGAGTTAAAGCAAGAGTACCACACGAAACATACACAGATAGAATTGATCCTGTTTATAATTTTGATCTCTATAGTAAAGAATTAAGATACAAACTTCAAAAGTCACATGAAATAGTTAAACAAAAATTACTTGAACAAAAACAAATACGAAAGGAAATAAATGATCGTTCGATAAACCCATTACAAATCAAGATAGGAGATATAGTTTATTTGCAAAAAGAAAACAGACGTAAATTAGATTCATTTTATTCAGGTCCATATAAAGTAAAATCAATAACAGAACCAAATTGTGAGACCATCAATTTACAAACAAATCAATTATCTTTAGTTCATAAAAATAGGTTAATTAAATCCTAGGAAGTGTTAGTTTTAAAACCGAGCCTAATCTCATAAAAAAATAATGAAAATCAAAAAACAGTAAAAAAATGAGATAGGTCAAAATTCTTAGCGCAAGCTGAGAAGTGAGAAATTCGGATATTTAATTAAGCATTTTTTCTTCTTGTTTTTGAATACATTTACCAATATTCTATCAAAATAATATAATCTAACATTGTAAAGGAGATTGAAACAACATTTTTTTTTTTCATTTATATCACATATGTTGACAAGAATTGAATGTCTTCACTACGTTACGTCATTCACCCAAAGGGGGATGGTGTAGCATGTTTATCTTAACGCATTTCAAAAAGATCATAATTTAAGGATCATGACAGCTTACATTGCTCAACTTCTAGGAAAACATTCCCACACGCAAGTTAGCTGTACTTGCATCTTCAAAGCATTTGGTACATGTCATTTTTCAACTAATCGACTAGGTTTCATTTTTCACAACCCATCGATTATCCACATACCACACAACTTGAGCAACTTATTTTGTTCTCATGACGAAGCGCATTCATGCTGAGAAGCTTCATATTTCAATTCCCATAAAGACAATTTCTACTTTTGCCTTTGCACTGATTTGACCCGACAGTGCAACGGCCCAGCGAACACACATGTAAACGTTTACCCATCCGTTTGGTAAACGCCTTCTTTTAAATTTGTATTCTATGATTGGTTAATTGATATTGGTTGTTTCAGCCTTCTCGTAATATAGTGGAGTACTAGATTAAGCTCGAGGTTAGCTGTAAGATTGACTTCAAAATAAAAGACAGAACATAATCAACAACCATAGAGTCAAGTTGACTAATTCCGATATGTCCTTTATGGTATCATACCAGACGGCCACGCCAACGGCCATTGGCCTACTGGGTGTTATCCTGGTTGGCTTTTGCTGTTTTTGGATTGCCGTCGGTCTTCTCATGCGTTGGCTTTGGTTCGGACTAACTTATCGGAGTGGAAACCCATTGGGATCCTGGGATAACGCGTGTGTCCCTGACGTGCAAAATCGATTTTCCAGCATGCCAGACGGAGTCTACCGAATCAAGTCCAAAGGAGTTGCCATTGATCGTCAACGAGGAGTTTTTCACGCCCTCTACCATGTAACGCGTGGTGGTCTGGTGTACTGGCGAGGGCAGGCAGTTCAACCACACTCTGGTAGTGTGACTGAAGATGTCATCTCTTATGGTGGACCGTGGAATCTGCCAAAGCCTGAACTTGTCAACGAAATTGACGTCCTGGCTTGTCTACCGGACGGCACTGTGGAATATCATAAATATGAGCCCAGCACCATCACCATAGATGGCACTCCCACAATGTTCGTGACAAAAGAAAAAAGCAGTGAAAAGTGAATAATTGCCGGTTGTGACACAAAAAGAAGAAAAGTTAAAAGTGAAATGTCGGATCCCATGAAAGAAGTAAAAGCGCAAGTTGAATACTTCAGGGAGATCGACCGAAAATTCGCGTCTGTAAAAAATACCGAAGACTATAAAAAGTGGATTAAAACTCCACTCGGACCTGGTAAAGTGTCAGAAACCAGAGAATTTAAAGTCGTGCTGTATAAGAACACTCCCAAGCAACAAGACTATTATCAGGTGGTAGAAAAATTATTCCAGTCCAAGATTCCTAAACGCACCAACCGGTGTGAGTAAGCAGTAAATATATAAAAATAAAAAAGATCAGAACACAGTGAATTAAAAAAAACACTCCTCGACACTCAGACCGGCATCAACAGGGCACGAACATCGCTGGGGACAAGACGGAGACCCAATCGCTATGCGAACGAAGTTGGGTTGGCTAATATACGGAAAACTAAGCACTAACAAAGAGAAGCACTTCACAATGGTGAACAAAGAAGAAGACCCACTCCGCAAAATCATGGAGGGATATTTCTCCCTAGAAGATTTTGGAGTAAAAAAGGTCAAGGAACTGCCGCAGTCAGAAAACGATATAAGAGCAAATGAAATCATCAGAAAAACTTTGATGTATAATAATGGCAGATATGAAGTAGGACTACTGTGGAAACAAGATAATCACGAGTTTCCACGTAGCCTTGATGTAGCCTTAAAAAGATTAAACGGGCTCGAAAACAAATTGAAGACAAATCCAGCACTCGAGAAATGGGCCAAGGAAACAATAACAGATTACGTAGCTAAGGGATACGCCAGAAAGTTATCGCCTGTGGAAACGGTTGCGGAGGCTAAACACGTCTATTACCTTCCGCACTTCATCGTCCTAAATAAAAACAAGGATCCGCCAAAGCCAAGATTGGTTTTTGACGCGGCAGCTAAGGTACAAGGGCAATCGCTCAACACGGCGCTTCTATCAGGACCGGACAGTACGACATCAATGTTCGGCATCCTAATCAGATTCAGAGAAGGGAAATACGCCGTGTGCGGGGACATAAAGGAAATGTTCCATCAGGTCAAAATTCGAAAGGAAGACCAGAACGCCCAAAGATTTCTGTGGCGAGATTGTATCCAGAATCGTTATCCGGACATATACGTCATGCAGGTGATGACGTTCGGATCCACCTGTTCACCATCATGCGCTCAAGCAGCAAAAAATCACAATGCAGAGCGCCTAAAGGATGAATTTCCATTAGCCTTGGAACCCATAGTTAACCAACACTACGTAGACGACTATGAAGACAGCTTCAATTCCCTAGAAGCTGCGGTAGAAACCGTTGGTCAGGTGATCAAGGCACATGACAAAGGTGGTTTTTCTATCACCAAATTTTGCTCAAATAGCAAAGAATTACTTGAAACAATTCCACCGGAACGACGCGAACCCGATAGCATGAAGTACTGTGCTATGCACGCATTGATGCAAAGCATACTTCTTCATTAATTAGTCACAGACCCACATGGGCACAAACGAATACCACGGCGAAGCACGCATTAGCAGCTTGTACCGAGGCACTCGAACGGTGCGCATGTTTTGCTGATTCTACTGTTTGAGTCCGTTTATGTTTACATACAAAAGCGGCAATTGCCAAAATATCGTCACCGCCGTCCCAGGCGTCTTTATCTATCCATTAAGTTCAATTAATTGACATTTTCCAAATAAAAGGGACAGAGGTTCCACCACCAGGGCAGTCTTGTTCTGGCCTTCGACTCACTTGTTTCACTGCATTCTAAATGCATACTGAACGTCCCTGTAGCACTCTGGTTCCCAGATACTGCTTATGATCTGAGGTTGGCAACAAGAAAGCAACTCTAAGGGCTAAAAGACCGAAGTCTTTAACCCCCTACTGTTAGTCCCCGGACGGACTTTCAGAGTACCTAGAAAAGGACGACGTTTCAGCGAAGATACTAGGAGTATACTGGAATACGAACAAGGACACTATTGGATACAAAGTTCACCTGAACCGACTACCGATGGAAGTAAATTGCCAGATTAGACGTCCAACGAAACGGGAAGTACTCTCTTTCGTAATGAGCGTTGGGTCTCATCTCCAACGTCACAATACACGGTAGGATACTATTGCAGGACTTACACAAGGAGACAGCAGATTGGGACAACCCAATATCCGAAAAATCTCAAGGAAAATGGAAGGATTGGCTTGAACAAATCAAGGCTACGGAGAGCATCAGAATACCGAGATGGCTTTTGAAGAACACAGGATCACACGTGGAATTACACACCTTCGTCGACGCCTCAGAAAAGGCATTCGCAGCAGTTATCTACTGTCGTACCCAGACAGGAGGAGAACCAAGCGTCACATTGATCGCTGCAAAGTCGAGAGTAGCACCAATCAAGGCACTATCGATTCCAAGATTAGAGCTGCAAGCTGCACTACTAGGAGTACGACTAACAGACACGATAAAAAACGAGACTCGTCTTAAGATAACACAAAATATATTCTGGTCCGACTCGAAAACAGTCCTCGCGTGGATAAATTCGGAACACAGAAGATATAAACCTTTCGTCGCCCACCGGGTTGGTGAAATACTTGACTCAACTACCATGAACCAATGGAGATGGGTACCGACCGCTCAAAATCCCGCGGACGAAGGTACCAAGCCAACAACAAAACAGCCAATATGGGTGTCAGGACCAGAGTTCCTGCGTAAGAAACCCGACCAATGGCCTGAAACCGACACAACGGAAACGACGGAGGAAATACGATACGTCGGAATACACGGAGAAGGGGAAGAAGAAGATAACTATATACAAGAAGAAAAATTCTCCAGTTGGTGGAAACTATTATTCCGGATCTGTATGATGTTGAAAATTATACAGTTCGGAACCAATCGTGCCAAGTTCAATAAGGCACTAACAATGGTGGATAAACTAAAGGCAGAAAATATACTCTACAGAAAGGCCCAGTGCGACATCTATCCAGACGAAGTAAAAGATTTAAAAAATAACAAGTCATTAACAACAATCGGACCGCTCTGTAAACTAACACCGATAATGGACGAGAATGGAGTAATACGCTCCCGCACTAGGCTGGAATACGCGAAGAACATCCCAATATCAGCAAGAATCCCGATTATATTACCAAAGGGACACCACATTACAAACCTGATAATAAGATGGTACCACGAGATGTTCAATCACCAATGTGGCATCTCTGCATCTTCATTCACCCATTCTGCTATCAATATATCAACACATGAATCCTCCAGGGCAAGCACTCTTTGCTTTGCCAAGAATACGAAACCTACTTTCTAGCAAAACAATAAATTACAGAACACACTTGACATTCTTCTGCTTCGACCCACATCTGGTAAAAGTAGAACAATGCTGAATGTGTCTTTTCACCCTTACTCAATTTACAAACATTACCATTACGTCTATGTCTCTTCCGCACCATGTGCGTAACAGACGACGCAACGTTTAATGTTTATGACCAATTGAAATCCGAAGCGGCGAGTTGTTAAAACATCGCCTAGTACATGTTTTCAAAACCTTTTCCTTCGTTCCATGGAAGCTCCAAACTTCTCTGACAAATTCTAGATATAAGCAAACTTCTATGTATAGGTGAAGCAAACTAAACTATGTAACTTTATAAAAACCATTTGAAATGAAATATACGACAGATTCTTACATCAGACACCGTTGAGACTAGTGCCTTCTCCGAAAGTACACACGCCACACCACGCTTAGTATTTGACGCAGCGGCAAAGAACAAGGGAATTTCTCTAAATTCTACACTGTTATCTGGTCCCGATGCTACTACTTCGTCGTTTGGTGTAACCACCAGATTCAGGGAAGGAGCATTTGCTACAGCGGGCGAAACTACGACAGAGGAACGACAAAATAGAAAAGCTTAATCCTAAACCACAAGGGCCAATACAAAAGATAAACAATAAACCAATAACTACCAACCTGCAAACTGAACCTCAAGAGACTAAAAGGGTATTACCCACAAGGAAGCAGATAACGGAGGCAATGAAAGTAAAACGCAAAGATATAAGCAAATTGCCCAAGGTTAAAGACGTGTGTATAGTCAATCACCATAGAGAAGAGTTCTATCACGAGAAGCTAATACATCTTCCTACAACATCGACGGCTAAAAAAGGAGGAAAATTCACAGAAGCAGATTTGGCAAGAACACTAACTAAGCGAAAAATTGACAATCCTGAAACAGAAGTTCCATATACTAACTCGGATAACTATCTGGATAAGGAGAAGGTGAGTTTTAATTCTTGGGGAAAGCGTCGTAAGATCGACATAGACAAGGTAAAGGAATTGCGAGATCAGTGGGAATCAAAACATAAAAAACCAACCCGACCAGTCAACGGTTATTAGAAAACACCATTAACGAACCTCGCAATGATACTACCAAACGACTTCCTAGGATCTCGATGCCAGTAGCCGGAACTCTCAAGGCCTTAATGATGCTGTTTTGTATTGGAACAGTATTTGGATCATTAGACGAGTCACAACCATCCGGTCTGATTGCGTACGACTGGGCAAACCCGGATATCAACATGACGAGCTACTCTTTGCTTGACGTGAATTCGTGAGTCCCTAATGCAAAAAACTTATCTACTGAAGAGTTGCCTATACAGGTACTTCAGAGAAATGCCAAAAGTACTACTATGGTTTATCAATGTAAAGTAATCATCAAGCGAATAGTCAAACACAGTGGTATGCATTCGCATACTTCAGATTATGAGAGACGATACGCTTATATTGTCAAGGAATTCACACCAGAGGAGTGTTATAGGATTCATCAGCTAGGAACACTACCTTTGACCTTCAATGCGGGAATAAGTGAATTGAAGCGTAACTTCACTACCGCGCTGTGCAGCTTCTTATGAAGCAATGAGAATAAAAGAAGACAATCACCTGTGGGGTCTAAGTTCTCTTCTGGACAACGTTGCACCCATTTACTCGGACATTTTTAACTTTGAAGCATAAACCCCGAACGCATTTGTAGTACTAGCTACTATACGAATACATCTCTAGGCGCTGTCGCATAGAAAAACCCCCTTTCGCACTAAAACCGCAAAAACATCAGCATTTTCAACGATGCAACCTTTCGAACTCCAGAGTTCAAACTTGGACCTCCTCGAGATCCACCACCAGTTGGTCTCCGACCAACACCCCTCCGCGCGTACTGACTTAGCTCAGCACGGGCTTTACGTCCCTCCTGAATTCCTGTCCCGCACATTCTGCCAGGCTTACTGTCTGGATTATCAACCCGACCCGAATTCCAAATTGGTTACCGCCGCAAAATCTGCTATCTCATCGATCCCAGGTTTGTGTTACGTGACCTCCCTAAACACCGACTTGTCCCAAACCATCGACATTGTTTCCAAACTCGGCCTTTTCCCCCACAATGACTCGACCAAAAACTTTTATATGCAAGGTAAACTCACCAACTACGGTTCTCATTTTCATATGGAACGAAACCACGCCCCTATTTCCGGTGACGGCCGTGTTGGTTGGAAGTTTTCTTTATTCTCCTTCATTCGCGGTACAATAATCGGTACCGTGTGCTATTTCACCGGCGCCATCGTTGGTTCTCAGCCCGAGTTTCGAGCTGCATATGAAGCTCAGGTCGACGTAGCAAAGACTCTCGATGTCTCCCCGACTAATTACCTTCAGTCTCTTGCTTTGGATGAACTAATTAGTGTAGTAATACAACACCACAATCTCACCCGCTTCATATTTCTACAATGTACATACTCATAAATTAAACACTTCCTCTATTTGACACAGCAACAACCTAAAATCTGACCACCCATATTTGACCTACTGAGAAAGTCTCAGCAGGCCAAGTTTACACAAACTGTATTTTGCCTTCCTTATTATGATACCTTCAAATTGTTACCATATGTGCACAACAAGCACTGTCCGCATTTACGACATCTGTTTATCAAATATACCAAGCGTTGTGCTCACTCCTCGTTCAACCATTCTTTACCACATTAGGTTACCACTTAAGCCTTCTCCGAAATAAAGATTCATTCGTTAACCATCACTCAGTTAGTTAAGTCAAGTTTAATATCCGAAGTCCGGTAACCTATTACAGGACTCATCGAATATATCACAAACCAAGCTGAGAACCAAGTCGTCTCGGCACAGGAGCACTGAAAAGACAATCAACAACAACCAACGAGTCGCTTTGGAGTTCTCAGGGCGCATGGATTCAAAACGATTTTGTTTTTTTGCAGCAGCAAGCAGAGCAAGCAGATAAAATGACTGAAGTCAAAACAGAAATACACGTGACACATGGTGTAATAACCTACCATGGTTATGACACATGTACCATCAAAGCCAATGGCATAGAAATTAAAAGTACATCCGGTGTGATCCCAGGGTGGCATTATGGCCTTATAGATTATGAGTGCGACAAGGTTAGGGGGCAATTGGTCAGTACACTGACATGCCGCAAGTGTGGAATATATTGCACTGACAATGACATGATAGAAGGCTGTCATAGGAATGCTTGTTGGACTCATCGTGGGTGCATTGACTGCAATAATTTGAACAAAGTGACTGGGGCCTCTTATGTCAGCGTAACAACTAGGGTGACCAATGTAAGTGAATCAAAGTGAATCAAAAGTTTAGGTTCAACAAGTGAAACGCATAAACTGTGTTAAAAAGTGTTTGAACAATAAAAAATCTTGGGTTACCTTGTCAGTCTAGGAATTACGAAGATTTATGTGAGCAGTACCCTCACTTGGAGGGATTGCCATTACAAAGTTTTGATAAAATCAGACCAACAATTATGCTTGGACTAAACACAGTTATCTGCTTATAGGTCACGAACATCGTTGGGGAAATCAAGATGAGCCGATAGCGATGCGAACCAAATTAGGTTGGTTGATATACGGAGGGTTGACAACCAACGACGAGAAAAACTATACAATGATGAACCACGAAGACGATACACTTCGTAACATGTTAAATGGATATTTTTCCATTGAGGATTTTGGAGTCAAGAACGTAAAGGAGCTCCCCAAGTCCGAGGACGAAAAAAGGGCCAATGAGATTATTTAAAGGATCTTACGATACAAAGACGGAAGATATGAGATCGGGTTATTATGGAAGCAAGATAATCACGAGTTTCCGTTTAGCAGCGACGTTGCTTTAAAAAGACTCGTAGGATTGGAAAACAAACTGCGACAAGATCCAGGCCTCGAAAAATGGGCAAAGGATACAATAAGAGATTGCGTGGCTAAAGGATATGCTAGAAAATTAGAACCAGTTGAAATGATAAACAAGGTAAAGCACGAGTATTTTTTACCTCACTTCATAATTATCAACAAAAATAAACAACCACCCAAACCGAGGTTGGTCTTTGACGCAGCATCCAAAATACACGGGCATTCGTTCAACTGTGCGTTATTATCTGGACCGGACAGCACAACATCGTTATTCGGAATCCTTATTAGGTTTCGTGAAGGGAAATATGCGATTTGCGGGGACATCAAGGAAATGTTCCCTCAGGTCCGAATCCGAAATGAAGACCAAAACGCTCAAAGATTTTTATGGCGAGACTGCGAGCAACATCGATTCCCAGATATGTATGTTATGCAAGTGATGACTTTTGGATCTACGTGCTCCCCGTCATGCGCTCAAACAGTAAAACAGCTCATAATGATGCGCGTTTGAAAGATAAATACCCATTAGCATTAACACCGATAATTAATCAACATTACGTCGACGATTATGAGGACAGCTTCAATTCGTTAGAAGACGCTATTCAAACCGTTGATCAGGTTATTGAGGCGCACGATGAAGGAGGCTTTTTTATCACCAAATTCTGCTCAAATGATAAACGTCTTCTAGAAACAATACCAACGAAAAGAAGAGATACAGAATCAATGAAGTATCTCGAAAATAAGGAAGACGTGTCTGAAAAAATTCTTGGTGTCTATTGGAACACTAATAAAGATAGCATTGGATTTCAAGTAAAACTTGAGAGATTACCTCGAGAGGTTTACTGTAAAATAAGACGCCCAACGAAAAGAGAAGTCCTTTCATTCGTAATGAGTGTGTTTGACCCACTGGGTCTAATATCTAACATCACGATTCATGGGAAAATACTTATACAAGACCTTCATAAGGAGACATCAGAGTGGGACAAGGAAATATCAGAAAAACAACAGCCAGCATGGGAAAACTGGCTAGAACAAGTAGAAGCATCAAAGTACGTCAGAATTCCAAGATGGCTACTTGAAAATACAGGAAACCAAGTGGAACTGCATACTTTTGTCGATGCTTCAGAAAAAGCATTCGCTGCAGTTGTTTACTGTAGAAGCAATACCGGAGGAACACCAACTAACAAATTAAGGTCCACACCATCATGATGGACGAATGCCACTTTTTGGACCCGATGTCAATAGCGGCCCGGGGAGTGATGGATTACTTAAATATACCATCCAATGCTGGGATAAATGTTGTCTATCTCTCCGCGACGCCACCCGGACAGGCTCCATCAGTTGGCTCGAATTATACGATTCGGGAGTACGCGGCCCCTAGCACTCGAAAACTCAGTTCTGAGTGGTTTGAGAGCATTGTCCGACAGCATGGAGCTGGAAAGACGATAGCGTTCGTCCCATCCCAGGACCAGTCGGAACGGTTTGCGGACTCATCCGCGGGAGCCGTTTCTCTGCATCGGGACAATTTTGAAGAGAATTATGCGAAGGCCCTTGACCCTGAGACAAAAATCATCTATTCGACGGAAATTTCTGAGATGGGAGCCAATTACAACGTTGACCTCGTGATTGACTTGAGAACAGCTGTGAAACCAGTCATACAAAGTGAGGATGAGGTCATCTTGCGAAAGCAGCCCATCACAACATCATCTATGGTGCAGCGACGAGGGCGAACTGGGCAAAATGCCCCAGGTACATATGTTTATCCAGTTGACGCTGCTACCAAGGAGGATCCATATGACTGGGTTTGTTGGCTGGAAGCACAAATGGTGTTAGACCAGCTAAGCAGGATGTGGAGGACGGAGGCGCATGCCTCGCAGCCGAGTGGAGCGGTTTTCCGCGGCCTCGCGGTGGAGGTGAGGAAGGGCTACCTCGAGGATCACATCGTGAACTTCCTAGGTTTAATGCTGTGTCTCCAGGTGATTTCAAACGCCCGGCCACGCTAACGGCCATTGGCCTACTGGGTGTTATCCTGGTTGGCTTTTGCTGTTTTTGGATTGCCGTCGGTCTTCTCATGCGTTGGCTTTGGTTCGGACTAACTTTTCGGAGTGGAAACCCATTGGGATCCTGGGAGAACGCGTGTGTCCCTGACGTGCAAAATCGATTTTCCAGCATGCCAGACGGAGTCTACCGAATCAAGTCCAAAGGAGTTGCCATTGATCGTCAACGGGGTGTTGGGGTTGTAAGACGAGGAGTTTTTCACACCCTCTACCATGTAACGCGTGGTGGTCTTGTGTACTGGCGAGGGCAGGCAGTTCAACCACACTCTGGTAGTGTGACTGAAGATGTCATCTCTTATGGTGGACCGTGGAATCTGCCAAAGCCTGAACTTGTCAACGAAATTGACGTCCTGGCTTGTCTACCGGACGGCACTGTGGAATATCATAAATATGAGCCCAGCACCATCACCATAGATGGCACTCCCACAATGTTCGTGACAAAAGATTTTGGCTTCGGATCTTCAGGATCTCCCTTCTATTTGGAGGGCGAGCCGGTCGGACTTTATGGGTATGGCTTTCAATATAATGGAAAATACCATTCCATAGTCACGACCTATGAGCAAGATCCGAACCAGGTTCATCTTCCAGGCATTGATCTAACGAGCACGGCACAAAGAACATTCATCGATTGGCACCCTGGCAAGGGAAAGACACGGAAATACATTGTTGAAGAGACACTGAAAAACGTGGAGCTCAAGCGGCGCACCCTTATTTTGACCCCCACCCGAGTTGTTATGGAGGAAGTAAGAAAGGCCTTCGGTGAAACGGAATTCAAGATAGGAACAAATGTTGCCTACTGCAAGAACAATGCTGTGACGATCGCCTGCCATGCAACGTTTATGGATTTTGTTAAGAGTAGAGGTGTTGGCCAAATTAAGGTCCACACCATCATGATGGACGAATGCCACTTTTTGGACCCGATGTCAATAGCGGCCCGGGGAGTGATGGATTACTTAAATATACCATCCAATGCTGGGATAAATGTTGTCTATCTCTCCGCGACGCCACCCGGACAGGCTCCATCAGTTGGCTCGAATTATACGATTCGGGAGTACGCGGCCCCGTGGAGCGGTTTTCCGCGGCCTCGCGGTGGAGGTGAGGAAGGGCTACCTCGAGGATCACATCGTGAACTTCCTAGGTTTAATGCTGTGTCTGCAGGTGATTTCAAACGCCCGGCTGTGCTATACACGCATCGACCCAAAACATCCTTCCAGCAGCTATCAGCCAAGCAATAAATACAACACAGAATGTTTTGTCACAAATTGACTAGGTCAGGTCAGCATGGGTGCGATGGCCAACATGCGTAAGCAATTTGCATCAAGGCACTCGAGTGCGCTACATGTTATGCTGACTGCATGTTTACTCGTTGGTGGTCGTCCGTTTGGACGATGCGCTAGGCTCATATTTCAACCCAAATTGTTATTACCAAATATTGTCACCGCCGACGCAGGCATCTTTGCCATTAGCATAAGATTGTATGATTGTATTATTTGTGTTAATGTATTACAGAAAGCCACTAAATAAAAGGAGCTGATGTTCCAATGAAAGAACAGTCTTGTTCTGACTCTGAATCTATGCGTTTCAATGCACCTCTGGTGTATACCGAAACATCCCTCTAGCAACCTGGTAATCAGGTACTGCTAACTATTTAGGAATAGACTAAGATCAGTAACATATCGATGTGCAATACATAGTCCACGGACGGGCTATGAAACGGCCACGCCAACGGCCATTGGCCTACTGGGTGTTATCCTGGTTGGCTTTTGCTGTTTTTGGATTGCCGTCGGTCTTCTCATGCGTTGGCTTTGGTTCGGACTAACTTATCGGAGTGGAAACCCATTGGGATCCTGGGAGAACACGTGTGTCCCTGACGTGCAAGAACAATGCTGTGACGATCGCCTGCCATGCAACGTTTATGGATTTTGTTAAGAGTAGAGGTGTTGGCCAAATTAAGGTCCACACCATCATGATGGACGAATGCCACTTTTTGGACCCGATGTCAATAGCGGCCCGGGGAGTGATGGATTACTTAAATTTACCATTGTCGTGGGTTGAGAACCACTGATCACCGAAACCCACAATCATAAACAAACTCAAAGGCCATCCGCCTGAAACCGACCAATGCACTCGAAAAGTGCAAGATATTGAAATTACAACCATATGCGACAAACGCACCTCAAGTGCCAGAATTATTTCCATTCCTTTTTCCCACCTCCGCGTGAGCCCTACACGGACGGGCAAACGAAATCGAAAGGTTTCAAATTGCATCGCCCTGGCCGGACCACCGAGATACGAATTGCCGAAATAGCAAGATGCACATTTTTGGGCACGGACCACCTAGGCATACAAAATGCCACATTTGCAAAGATGAATAATTTTTAAGTATGGACTCCAGTTGTCTCATTCTCAGCAATAGAAAATAGATTAAGCAGTTAAACATTGTAAGCTTTTGTAACAATATATAAACCCAGAAACGACGAAATAATAAACAGATTCTTACGAACCAGAAACTGGGAAAGGAGTCTCGACTTTTATTGAGTCCTTACTGGTGATAGCTCTCGAGCTCACCATAGTTTGGATACTCTACAAAGAAAAGACCTTCTCCAATATTTCTAAATACCGTAGGATACCACATGGCGACCGTGACAGGTTATCTTTTATCTTTTATAAGACCCTGTAATCCTACGATTCTTCCGCGCGCATCCAAGTATCTATGTCGGTTACCCGTCGGTCGCGCGCATCGAAGTTAAATTAACTGTGTGTCTCAAGTGAAAAGTGATATACACCGTGGAAAAATGGGATGGTTCTCTAGTGACGAAATCACAATAGTGCTGTGTGTCCTCCGCAAGAAAATTATCACCTAACACAGGCAATCGCACTCGCTGTGTTAGCAGGTATTGCCGTTGGGTACATTGTAACGAAAATAGTGGTAAAAGCTCATAAAAATCACACCATAAGAGTAGCGGAAAGAGCAGTTCGCGTTGCTAACGTGTAAAGTGACAATAAAGTTAACAGTGAACACGGGACAAATCCAAAATGAAAGTTTAAGATGGCAGCAAAAGAAAATATTACAATAACATTGAACAGATTAAGAAAATCAATCGCAGTAAAAGTGCCAATAATAGTGAACACAAACTCAAGTTGCTTAAAAGGACTTGTTCAGGCACTAGAACACGAAAAATTAATAACAGTGCTTAAAGTGTACAAAGACTCATGTGTAGTGAAAGTAACAACCGGAATAACCACAATAGAAGTACTACCGCATTTCCAACAAACGAAGAAAAGCCAACTCGCAGTTTGGCGGCAAAAATTTCTACCACGTGGAAAAGGACATTTAATCATCTCAACCAATAAAGGGATGATGTCGGACTGCACTGCAGAACAAAAACAATTAGGTGGTCAAATAGTAGGATTCGTCTACTAAGAAAATACACAAAAATGTTGTTCTCTTCTCTCAAAAAAAAAAAAAAAAAACAAAAACATGTTCAAAAACAAGAAGATTAAGTTCAAGCCATTTGAAGGGAAAACGGTGAATACGCAGTATGAACGATACGACGTTGAACAATATTTCTGCGTAAGAGGTAATTTAGGCGACAAAACAAAAGTGACCCGTTACGAAGAAAAAGAAACAAGAAAAAAAGACGAGTGCATACCGTATTGTTTACAGTTCCGCTCGTTTAAAGCACATGAACGATACCACAGTGAAATAAACAAAAAATTAGACAAAGAAAAAACAAACAAACAATAAGTGCAGTGTCGAAAGCAGAATAATGAGGCCGATATTACAATTTTTGGCTACGAATGTGTACGAGATCAACGCGTTGACAGGTGACGTATTTCACTACGTCAGTTTGACTTACGATGACTTTGAAGCTGACGAGTTAATGAGATCACTACAGCAAGTGCAGCCCCAACCCCAGCAACAGGACGAACACCCATCAACGCCAAGTGCGCCTTCAATGTAACAGATACCAGATGAGCAGCATTTAGTAAGTAATAAGAAATATATCATCAAAAATAGCCCACAGCCCACATGTCATACCTAGAAAAGGTTATTGAAGAAAAAAATCATGAACTATTGATTTTGAAAACAAACTTCGATAAAAACCCTTATCGAAATTACCGTAGAATAACTCTATTGAACAAATTGGTTCAAGCTAAAACTATTTACAATAAAATAATTGAATTAATTACAACAAACGAATTTAAATTAACCGAAAGCAAACTAAACATAAATATTAAACTAAGTCGAAATTTATATTACGAAATCAATCAACTAATTGCCTCAAAACTAAAAAACATCAAAGACAATTTCAAATTTCGTTCAGTGGTGAAAGGTGTGATATTTTGTCTAAGAATAAAAAATTTAACTATACAAAAACAAGCAATGGCTAGTATAATTGAAATTATAAAAGTGGTAACTTCACTTGTACCTATTTATGATGGAAAAGGTGAAAAGCTGGAAAATATTATAGCAGCTTTAGAGGCATGTAAACCTCTAATAAACGATGCCAATCGACAAGCAGCTATTCAAACAATTTTATCTAGATTAGAAAATAAAGCACGTGCAGCAGTAACTGATAATCCTGCTAGCATTGATATAATCATAAACAAATTGAAGGAAAAGTGCACTGTTAAAGTAGCACCAGACACTATATTAGCTAAAATTAACGCAACAAGGCAAAATGGAAATTTTGACAATTTTGCCACTACCATAGAAAAATTAACCATCGATTTAGAAAAAGCTTATCTAGGAGACGAAGTTCCCCTTGATACAGCTACCAAACTTGCAAATAATGCCGGAATAAGAGGTTTAACTAACGGAATAAAAAATGAGTAAACAAAACTGTTGTTGAAAGCCGGACAATTTACCACAATTTCCAAAGCAATTGAAAAAGCCTCAGAACTCGAAGCAGAAAACAATTTGAACAGATCCCCTAGTATCCTACATTACAGTTCCAATCCAGGACCAGGATCAAGAAACCACCAACAAAACAGGCAAAATAACCAAAGGCCAAAGCAACAATCAACCCAAAACTGGTCAAACCAAAACTGGTCACACCAACGATCAACGCAAAACTGGACAAACCAACGACCAATGCAAAACTGGTCCAATAACCAACGACAAAATTGGTCAAATCAACAGCCAAGATTTACCAATAACTACCAGAGGCATAATAACCAAAACTACAGACCAAACAATAATGGATACAACGGTAATAACAGAAATCGTGGACCCAATGTTTATTTTTTGACCCCGGAAAACCAACTGGTCCCCCAGCAGGTACCAGTTGGGGGACAACAACAAAATACCCAAACTCAAAATATCCAACAGCAACAACAGCCACAACAACAACCTCACTTCCAAGTAGCATCAGCAAACATGCATCAACAAAGATAAAAGGAATTTTTAATATCTCTACTGCCCTGTCAAATTTTGTGATTCTGAAAACAGAATCCACGCACTCTGAATGTACTTTCCTAGTAGATTCAGGAGCTGAAATATCAGTCCTAAAGCCCACAAAATTGAAACAGGCAACAAATATCAACAATTCGCATACATGTTCTATAACAGGCATTCAGCCCAACCCCATTGACACACTCGGATCAATCAATTTATCTTTACATCTACCGTATGAAGTTTCAGCAACACACACATTCCATATTATAGCCGAAACTCTTACAATACCCACAACCCCGGATTACGCAGCTACAGGGGCAACTCAATGATAGCATTGTTGATATCTATGAGTCTGTTCGCTATTTGGGCATCAGAGAAAGCCAATTGCCAGGTGGCAGCAGCCGTGATGTCTGTTGCCCTCGTTGTAACAGTGCTCGTTCTTAACAATCGCAGTCAAGAGCTCCACCTGGAGTATGTCGCTCAAGGAAAGACTCCTGAGGGTCTCGTCATTGAGAGAAATCCCGACGGACCCCTAAACTTGCGTGGAAGACATGGGGAAGATGGAATTGAAGTTGATGGGGTTCACGACATGGTGTCCATTCCGGAATTTTTGATGCTATGTTCACTGGGGGCCGTGTTGGTGACAATACATTGGATCTTAAGTGTGTCATTCTTCATTGCTCTGTTCACTACTCCTCTAAAGCACTATCTCGTGTTGATGTTGAGATCAATGAGCGGACTTACTTATCGGAGTGGAAACCCATTGGGATCCTGGGAGAACGCGTGTGTCCCTGACGTGCAAAATCGATTTTCCAGCATGCCAGACGGAGTCTACCGAATCAAGTCCAAAGGAGTTGCCATTGATCGTCAACGGGGTGTTGGGGTTGTAAGACGAGGAGTTTTTCACACCCTCTACCATGTAACGCGTGGTGGTCTTGTGTACTGGCGAGGGCAGGCAGTTCAACCACACTCTGGTAGTGTGACTGAAGATGTCATCTCTTATGGTGGACCGTGGAATCTGCCAAAGCCTGAACTTGTCAACGAAATTGACGTCCTGGCTTGTCTACCGGACGGCACTGTGGAATATCATAAATATGAGCCCAGCACCATCACCATAGATGGCACTCCCACAATGTTCGTGACAAAAGATTTTGGCTTCGGATCTTCAGGATCTCCCTTCTATTTGGAGGGCGAGCCGGTCGGACTTTATGGGTACGGCTTTCAATATAATGGAAAATACCATTCCATAGTCACGACCTATGAGCAAGATCCGAACCAGGTTCATCTTCCAGGCATTGATCTAACGAGCACGGTACAAAGAACATTCATCGATTGGCACCCTGGCAAGGGAAAGACACGGAAATACATTGTTGAAGAGACACTGAAAAACGTGGAGCTCAAGCGGCGCACCCTTATTTTGACCCCCACCCGAGTTGTTATGGAGGAAGTAAGAAAGGCCTTCGGTGAAACGGAATTCAAGATAGGAACAAATGTTGCCTACTGCAAGAACAATGCTGTGACGATCGCCTGCCATGCAACGTGTGTTGGCCAAATTAAGGTCCACACCATCATGATGGATGAATGCCACTTTTTGGACCCGATGTCAATAGCGGCCCGGGGAGTGATGGATTACTTAAATTTACCATCCAATGCTGGGATAAATGTTGTCTATCTCTCCGCGACGCCACCCGGACAGGCTCCATCAGTTGGCTCGAATTATACGATTCGGGAGTACGCGGCCCCTAGCACTCCAAAACTCAGTTCTGAGTGGTTTGAGAGCATTGTCCGACAGCATGGAGCTGGAAAGACGATAGCGTTCGTCCCATCCCAGGACCAGTCGAAACGGTTTGCGGACTCATCCGCGGGAGCCGTTTCTCTGCATCGGAACAATTTTGAGGAGAATTATGCGAAGGCCCTTGACCCTGAGACAAAAATCATCTATTCGACGGAAATTTCTGAGATGGGAGCCAATTACAACGTTGACCTCGTGATTGACTTGAGAACAGCTGTGAAACCAGTCATACAAAGTGAGGATGAGGTCATCTTGCGAAAGCAGCCCATCACAACATCATCTATGGTGCAGCGACGAGGGCGAACTGGGCGAAATGCCCCAGGTACATATGTATATCCAGTTGACGCTGCTACCAAGGAGGATCCATATGACTGGGTTTGTTGGCTGGAAGCACAAATGGTGTTAGACCGGCTAAGCAGGATGTGAAGGACGGAGGCGCATGCCTCGCAGCCGAGTGGAGCGGTTTTCCGCGGCCTCGGGGTGGAGGTGAGGAAGGGCTACCTCGAGGACCACATCGTGAACAGTGCTGGTGAGCCTGGTACAAACAAACAAAAAGAGGTGCTGCAAACTGTATCCAAATTTAGATACGAACAGCCGAAACGTTTAGCTGCTAAATATCAAGCAGCATTAGCAAAGATTTAAACAATCTTAAACTAAAATAATTATCGGTTCCCTTTTGAACACCAATATCCGAGAAAATAAGAACAAAATAAATACATCGACATTCAACAAGTCGACAGAATAAAAGACTCCGGTCTTCACTTCTCGGGAAGAATTAAGACTCCGGTCTACTTCAAGGGGAAGAATAAAAAAAAAAAAAATCAAGGTCTTCACGTCTGGGAGAGAAATAAGTACATCGAAGTAGTAAACAAGATCTCGGTCTTTTCTCTCAGATCAACAAAAAAAAATATATACAACAAAAAAATAACACAGAGGGTCAAAAGAACCTTACGGAACAAATTAAATTCGGTGTCAAAAGAGCCTTACGAATAACCGAGGGTCAAAAGAGCCTTACGGAACAAATTAAATTCGGGGTCAAAAGAGCCTTACGAATAACCGAGGGTCAAAAGAGCCTTACGGAACAAATTAAATTCGGGGTCAAAAAAGCCTTACGAATAACCGAAGGCCAAAGTTCGCCTTACGGAGACAAAGCTTAAAAGCTAACAAATAACAAAAATAAAAGGGTGACCACCACAAGACGACTCAAGTCGCAGTCATGATACGAAATAAGAAATTCGTCGTCAATGACAATGGGCATTGCCGATTGTGCACCAGCCCAGATGGAGATGACAGCATGGTCGCATGTGATCAATGTGACCACTGGTTCCATCAACAATGTACTGGTTTAAAAAATCTACCAAAACCTACTGAGAGATGGTTATGTATTCAATGCAGTGAATACGAAGACGTCATGACTGCCATGACAAGCAAAATGAATCAAATGAAAATGGAACTAGATGAGAGAGCCAAGGCCCATAGAAGGTCTGAGGTTCATTCTAGTTCCTTGGAGCTCGAACTTGAAAAATATAAGGAAGAGCTCCTCAAGGCTAAGAAGGAGGAAGATTCTAAGCAAGATGTGCTTAAAGGGCTTGCAGATGTGCTACAACGCTCAAAATCAAGATCGGATGAATCCTTAGATGACAATAGGGTCTCAGAAGGAAAAGTACTATCAGTACTGATGAGAAGGCAACTCCAATCGTTGCCAACCTTCTCTGGCATTGCCAGAGAATGGCCAATTTATAAGCGACGCTTCCTAGAAACAACTGAATCGGGGGAATACTCTGATTCAGAGAATCTAATTCGCTTGCAGCAATCCCTAAGCGGAGCTGCAGCAAGCAGTGTACAAGCTTTAATGCTTGATCCTTCTAACGTCCAACAGATCTTGGACAGACTAGAACGCCATATTGGGCTGTTCCAAAAGATATATAAAGAACTGAGGGATGACATCGATCGTGTCAAGCTTAGTGGTTTACATACCATAATTGACATGTCCGATGCCCTTGAGAATTTGGTTTCTCATTTGGAAGCAATGAAAAAACCAGAATATCTAAGAGATCCACGAATGACGGAAGATATCGTCTCAAAACTTCCGTATGAAATGCAAATTAAGTGGTTGGAAACAACTAGTTCCAACAATCCCGGGGTGAGGACGCTAAGAGATTTGCTCAACTTCATAAAACCACGAGCAGACGTCCTAAGGGAAATTGGTCGTGCTCTCCCGGAAAGACGAAATCGCGTAAATCTTCACCAAGAAGCAGTAAAGCGATGCTTCGTATGCGATAGAGGGCATCAAATAAAATATTGCTCTAAATTTAGAGGAATGGCTGCTTTAGAAAGATTAAGATTAGTACATGCTAACGGAAGATGCCAAATATGTCTACGGAAGCATGAAGACAGGTGCCGTAACTATGCAAGTTGCGGAATTAATGGATGCAGCGGGAAGCATCACCCTATGTTGCATCTAAAAGGATCGCCTGGATACTACAGCAGACAATCAAGAAATTCTGATTCAGCAAAGAAAAAAGACCAGACCGAAATTGCTCAAACAAATTTACATTATCAGGTTCCGTCACAGGTATTTTATCAAATCATTCCTGTGACTATTAGAAACGGACCGTATCAGATAAAAACCTATGCATTTTTGGATCCCGGATCTTCCTTGACGTTGATTGACAGCTATATTGCTGACCAACTTAAGTTGGAAGGAATACCGGCTCCACTTAAAATAAAATGGACTCAAAACTTCTCAAAGGAAGAAAAACACAGTACCAGAGTTCAATTTGAGCTTCAGGGTACAAGTGGGGAGAAATTTTGTGTAACGGACGTAAGGACAGTAGACAATCTACAATTACCCGTCCAAACATTAGATTACCAAGAAATGAGTAGAGATTATCATCATTTGAGACGGCTACCTATTAAAAGCTTCAAAAGAGCTCAGCCGAAACTACTCATTGGCTTGAACCAAAGCCACTTGTTGTTGCCGATCGATAGAAAATACGACGGCCCAAATAAGCCAATTGCTATTGAGACGCCACTGGGATGGCTGATCTTTGGGAATATCAGTGGAGATATCCATGAAGATCATATAATGATAATCCAAGAAGAAGGAGAAGACGAAGAAAATTTGCGTAAAATGATGCAAAATTATTGTTCAGTCGAAGATTTTGGGGTAAAGATACCAGAAGTCCTACCAGAATCTAAAGAAATAACGCGTGCTAAGGAAATTATAGACAAAACCCTTAAGTACGATGGTAATCGTTATGAAGTAGGCTTGCTCTGGAGGGAAGATAATACAGTACTTCCCTACAGCTACACGCAGGCATTTAAGCGTCTGATGAATGAAGAAACTCGGTTCAAGAATAAGGAAGATGTAAAGGTGTGGATGAATGCCACTATTAAAGAATACTTGGACAAGGGATACATTCGTAAACTATCACAGGAGGAATTAGAAGCGTGGGAAAAAGAAATATACTATTTGCCACACTTCATTGTGTACAATAAAAATAAGGTTCCTCCTAAGCCTCGTCTGGTATTTGACGCAGCGGCCAAAAATAAAGGAGTTTCTTTGAATTCGGTTTTACTAGCCGGGCCAGATGCTACAACATCATCCTTTGGAGTAACCACTCGGTTCAGAGAAGGAAAATATGCTACGGCTGGGGACATTAAGGAAATGTTTTGTCAAATTAAAATAAACACCGAAGATCAAAAGAAACAATGCTTCTTATTCAGGGATTTCGATATGACCCGAAAACCTGACGTATATACCATGCAGGTAATGACATTCGGGGCAACATGCTCACCTGCATGTGCTCAGATTGTCAAGAACCATAACGCCGAGCAGTTTAAAGAAATAAAGCCTAAAGCAGCCAAGGCGATTAAAACCCAACATTACGTAGATGATTATATTGATAGTATAGGAACAATAAAGGATGTAACAGAAATCCATCAACAGGCAGGTTTTAACATTAGGAATTTTGTTTCCAATGATAAGAACATCCTAGCCGCACTGCCTCAAGAAAGAGTGCAGCAAAATCCACTAAAACAATTAGAGGATAAAGATACGTTAAATGAAAAGGTCCTAGGAGTATATTGGAACACGGCTTCAGACAGCATAGGTTTCGAACTGCGTTTCAATAGATTACCCGAAGCCGTAACCAAAGGCGTAAGGCCACCAACTATGAGAGAGGTATTATCATTCGTAATGAGTATTTACGACCCAATGGGATTAATATCTCACCTTACCATTCATGGAAAAATATTAATGCAAAAATTGCATACCGAAATGACAGATTGGGATGAGGAATTATCCTCTCAATCTCAACAACAATGGAACCGATGGCTTACGAATATAGCTCAAGCTAAGGATATAAGAATACCTCGGTGGATATTATGTAATCAAGCAAAAACGTTTGAACTACATGTATTCGTAGATGCATCTGAGTATGCATTTGCTACAACCATATATACCAGAGGCGTAGGAGCGTACGGACAAACCGTGAGCGTAAAATTGGTAACAGCAAAGGCTAAAGTAGCTCCCGTACGAAAATTATCTATCCCACGCTTAGAATTGCAGGCAGCGGTTCTAGGTGCTAGATTAGCACAAACAATCCAAGAAGAAGAATTACGCATAGTTCCAAGCAGAACTACTTACTGGTCAGATTCACAAACAGTCCTATCATGGATTCACTCCGACCATAGAAAATATAAGCAATTCGTGTGGGCGAAATACTAGATGTAACAAAAATAGACCAGTGGCGTTATGTACCCACTGGGCAAAACCCAGCTGATGAAGGAACAAAGGAAGTAAAGGGGAAATCAAAATGGTTAACAGGACCATCCTTTCTGTGGAATGAAGAAAAGGAATGGCCCAAATCAAAATATAACTCGAACACTCTGGAAGAAATAAAGGATGTAATGTTGGTACATGACTATGATCATAAGTCATTCGATTACATAAACGAATGGCGCTACTCCAATTGGAATAAATTGGTAAAAAATATCACATATATAAAGAAATTTACCGATTGGATAAAGAACAAGCAAAGTTTTGATCGAATCATTGCCTATCATGATAGAATGATGGCCGAATACGCAATAATACGAAAGGCTCAATGGGAATCATATAAAAGTGAGATGAATGATCTCACGAAAAATTGTGATCTGACGATTTCAAGTAATATTGCTACCTTGATACCAATGTTAGATGAGTATGGAGTAATGAGAGCGAGAAGTTGCGATTGGCGTGATATTTACATGCATGTCCACTAAGGCAACCCATGTTGAATTAGCCGAAAGACTGGATACGGACGCTTTCCTCGTATGTCTGAAGAATTTCCAGAATCGTAGAGGAAAGGTTCAGCATCTTTACAGTGACAACGGTACGAACTTCATTGGGGCCGAAAAAGAAATGAAGGCCGCCATAAATGAAATAGACAAGAAGTTCGGCGGGAGCATTGCAGCGGCAATGGAAATAAATTGGACGTTTAATCCACCCGCAGCTCCACATTTTGGAGGGGCCTGGGAAAGATTAATCCAATCAATAAAGAAATGCTTAAAAGCAATGCCAGAGTGTACTCAAATGCGTAAGCCTACCATAGAAGAATTAAGATCTGCTCTCATCCAAGCAGAATTCATATTAAATTCTAGGCCGTTGACGCACATTTCATTAGACAACGAGGACGAGGAACCTCTAACCCCTTTTCATTTTCTGATAGGAAGGGCCGGCGAATATGCGCCTCCCTATTCTATTCCCACCGGATGTCTGACTAAAAAACAATATGAGAGAATAAACCTATACTCTCAACATTTTTGGAAAAGGTGGCAAAAGGAGTATTTGCCAACCTTGTTGAAACGGAACAAGTGGACGAAGAAAGTTGAGCCACTAAAGGAAGGAGACGTTGTATTAATAACTGATAAGGAAACACATCCTGGAAAGTGGCTCAAAGGAAGAATAGTTGAGGTAAGACGGGCAGCCGATGGACAAGTTCGATCCGCCCAAGTCAAAACTATTCAGGGAATTTATTCTAGACCAGCTACAAAGATAGCGGTCTTAGACGTCATGAGAAAAGAAGACGATAGGAAGGAAGAACCCAATGCTTCCATTAATCATGTGAAGGAAATATCTACCAAGGAACATGGCCAAATTAACAAGCCAAAGCCTAAGCTACAACCTCCAAAAACGAACGACAAAACTCAACTTCCAATACAAGCCAAGAGGATCAAACATCCTAAAATAAAAGACATATGCATCGTGAATCATCATCGCGAAGTATATGCCCACCAGGAGATGGAATTGCCGACTTCTTCGAAGGCAACTAGGAAAAGAAAGCTTACTGAATTAGAATGGGCTAAAAATTTACAACAAAATAAAATACTTAATCCAGAAAAGATAATGAAAACCACAGAACCGGAACCATCCCAAGGAAGCGCGAAATCAAACTTCGATTCCTGGGGAAAGCGGCGTAAACTTGATGTTGACAAGATAAAAGAAATGCGCGACCGTTGGAATGACAAAGCAAGTGAGGAAAAGAGCAGCCAGCGATTACAGAAAAGCGAATCTCAAACAAGGAAAATTAGATTTTCATCAGGAGGAGCCCTTAAGGCATTAATGATGTTATTTTGCATAGGGACCTGTGGTGCACAGTCAAAAGACGTGCCCATCTTCAGTTAAGTTAATTCGGTGGTCATAAAAATATATGCTGACGCGAACGATGAACCAACATCTAGGTTCCACGCATTTGCGGGGAGCTCGATTAACAGTTCGATCGATCGCGATAGGCAACGATCGAACCACAATTATTTTGTCACGCTGACCTCAGCATATGTGCTCCAGAACCCTTCACCCATTACTTCTAGGCAAAACCATTAATGTAGCACATACCGGTGCAACACTTTTAGGCCTATTTAAGGAATCCAGATTCATTGAATACAGCAGTTCAATTTGGGTCTTCGAACCAAGCAAGTCTTTTAATCAATGATTAAATATCACCTTCTTCGGTCTAGTAGACTAGCCTCGTACGACCTAATCAGATGACCTAATAGATGTTCAAAGAGACTACAAAAGAGTGTATTGTGAGCGAAGACAAGTTGCAGTGCGCAGCAGCCCGAAGTGTGGCCTACCACGCTTTGACGAAACTTGGCCATCCGACTGTCTACCTGAACATGTCCAATTCCTACGATTCAGTCTTTGATGAGCTTCCGAAAACACGACGCAAGATCACACTTGGAACCGAAAGTGTGGAGATGGCCGTTTACCAGCATACGGGGGAAACCAAAGGCGATTTGGGGAAATTGCCATCCCGGTTTTTCAGTGGAGAGCTTGAGAATGAGAACCACCACGTCTTAAGGGTCATGACGGCCTCAGACTATGTGACGAGTGTGTGTGGAAAAGCGATTGCATTCCAATACGACTTTGTCGGGTTTCGACGGACTTTGTATGGATCGAACGTGCAGCTTAAGGTATCACAGACTGTCTCAAGTAATTGCCCAACGTACCTAGCAGGGTTAGCCGTGAAGAACGACCGAACGATTTTTACGGACGGCGTGTTTTGGATGTCTAGTCGTAAACAAGGCAATGAGACTGAGTACACGATTGAGGATTTGGAAACCATGCAAGCCGAAAGTGCATTTGGCCTAAACAATACACGGCTGACAGTTTGGATGACCCAACTGACCAACGGTTATTCATGCCTCCGGCGTGGGGCGGCCCCATCTCGCGGGCGAATCACATCCCGGGTTACAAGATGCAAACTGATTTCCCTTGGCATGTCACCCCAATTCGGCTAATTTCGGGGCCTGTCCCGGGAACACACGTGAAAGTGGATCCGAAATGTGAGGGACGATCATCGGCGAATGTGGTTAGACCAGGCGAGCAAGCAAATTGGTGCTGTAAGAACTGCTCACACCCCATTCATTTTCAGGTTGGACCGGCCCTATACTATCCAATGGAGATTCAGAAAGCTGGAAAGATCACTGATAGCAACCCAAAGGTGTCTAAAATGAAGTTGACCGAGACTCCCCTCTCGGATGACCCTGAACCAAGCGTCGAAGAGAGGTTGAGGATGTGGAGGATGGAGGCGCATGCCTCGCAGCCGAGTGGAGCGGTTTTCCGCGGCCTCGGGGTGGAGGTGAGGAAGGGCTACCTCGAGGACCACATCGTGAACTTCCTAGGTTTAATGCTGTGTCTGCAGGTGATTTCAAACGCCCGGCCACGCCAACGGCCATTGGCCTACTGGGTGTTATCCTGGTTGGCTTTTGCTGTTTTTGGATTGCCGTCGGTCTTCTCATGCGTTGGCTTTGGTTCGTGGTTGGTTCTGTTGCACGCTTCAACGTCGTCGATCCGCTTGTCCCAGATGATGATTCCTCTGCGGATGCTACTTCACGTAGGGCATTGCTCGATGTTCTTCCTAGGGTATCTACTGGAACACAAACTGAGGGCAATTGGGATCGGACTCAACCCGATCTTGAGCAACATGCTATCAATCTGTGCCATAGGAATCGCATGGACCTTGTCCAGCAAATGAATCTGTTCTCGTGGTGCTTGGAGATTGTGAACGTGGTTGTTGTCCTCGGGATGGGACCACGGCTGTTCCAAATACTGCCCAAAGTAACCGTCGCGTATTGTGCGACAACTGGGCTCAGTGTGACGGCGGTGATGGGAATCGGCTACGCAAGTCGACTATTCGGCCTTGCAGGTGGACGCTACGGTCCCGATGGACGGCTAAGGTCCCACAGATGGACGCAGGGGTCCGGATGGACGGCAGAGGTCCGGCGCATGGACGGCTACGGTCCGGCGGTTAGACGCTGGGTCCCACAGGTGGACGGTGTGGTCCGGTTGGACGGCTATGGTCTGGGAATGGACGTGAGGGTCCCACAAATGGACGCAGGGGTCCGGATGGACGGCAGAGGTCCGGCGCATGGACGGCAATGGTCCGGCGGGTGGACGCTGGGTCCTACAGGTGGACGTCGAGGTCCGACTGGGCGACACTTCGGCCCGGGTTGAGTTGTCCGTTGCTGTTCCAGCCCGTCACTCGTCGATCGTTCCTCCGGGGTGTCCGTTATCCTGGTCACGGCACCAATGTTTCGTCCAGGGTTGACCAGGCCCTACGTTGTGAATTACTTTGGTCCCGGAGGGGCAGACGAATAACGACAATTTCTTCTATTACGATGATTTAGTTAGAAATCATACGAAACTTCGCAGATTTCAGACATTCTTAACTTACATCAGGATGACTAGAGTAGTAGATGAACAATTTCTCCGTGAGATCAGCCTAACTGATCCTATTAGAGAGGATAATTTCACCGACTATGAATTCAGTGAAGTTATTTACTGCAAGGGTGCGACATCCTTTCTTCTTAATATCGGCACACACACAGATACAAAGCAAAGAGCTGTGTCAAGCTACGACCATCAATCTCTGTGTGAGGCCTTGGGTAAGGTGTGCTTGTTCAAAGGGGATAAAGCGGTCCCGAAGGGTAAACCTGCAGTTGCAGTAAGTATCCTAAGACCTCAGCGGGTGAGAGAGCTAACTCAAGTCCTAGCGGCTCTCCCCAAGATCAAACTTTTTGATAAGGATGGCGGAGTCAACATTTCGGTATTGTTGGCTCTTCTCCGTTGGATCCCAGGGATGGAGGGGATCCATTTGGCATACGTCACTGCAAGGGATGACGGGGTTGATCTTGTCGACGGCAACTTGGTCTTTGAAACCATGGCTGCAGAGTACGATGACTTCGATGGCAGGCGCCCTACCAGAGAGTATGCAATACACACCTCTGCTACAATGATATGCACAGCTTATGCGGTCTTGCTAATGGTAATCAAGACAATCAATGCTAATGCTGCCAACCAACTTGACATCTTCATTGATAGGAGAATAAAGGCCCTTTGCCATACCCTTGGTCTGTCTGCCAAATCTATCGATTGGGAAAACAAGATCAAACCGCTGCTGGATGAGGAGGAACTCCGAAAGCTTAATGAAGAGCTAGGCTTTTTCCCGAGATTGAAAAAGACGCTGTTTGTTCCGGTTATTGATATGCATACCCCGGAACTGCAGCACATGAACCTTATATTTCAAGAAACGTCGATGACAATTTTTTCTCTTATCGCCGAATTCTGGCTCACAACCGATATCACCAGACTTCATGTTTCACCTCTTGTCTTGGTAGAACTGCCCAAGTGGCAAAAGGCAATGCACCAACTTGTATCACTTTACGGGACATCATGGAGATTCTACAAGTTGATTGATCCTCGCGGAACTTTAACAGCGCAAAGTAATTTTCGTACTCTTGGGTGCGCGGCGCTCTCCTGGAAGCGTCTGAATACGTTACAGTCCGGCCAGTCGTCTCTTGCCCAACTTCAGGGTGTCAAAATAAACCCTGAATTTGAAAAACTTGCATCGATAAAGCTCAAACCCGAGTTTGTAGGAACGGATGCTAAGTCGTATCTTGAGATTGTCAGGGGCCTCCTAGAGGATCAATCTCCATACGTGAATATGAATTGGAGCCGTATTGTCAAAGCCATCTCTGAGGGAGAGTGGGTTGAGGGAAAATACTTTTAAGAGCCCTAGAAGGCCCAAGATATCCAGATCTGTCTGTTTCATCTAAAAAACATCCTTTTTATAATCAATCATATATAATCCTATTCTGTATTCCTATTCTACCTCTATCTATCTTTTATTCCAGCGGGGCTTTCCTAATAAAAAAAAAACAATGTTTCGGCCAGGACGTCTTTCCCTACGTTGTGTCTTTTAACTTTGGACGGGCAACGAATGAAACGAACGAATGACTCTACACGCTACTGATTTATTGCCACCGAGAGGCAGCGTGCCTACTCGGTGGGGGAAACGAATACAAACTACAATCTTACAGGCTAAATGGGTGCGCCTTATATAGGCGCACAGTACGTTCGGATGCAATATACTATTGAATCATTTATTTGGCGCGCACGCTGCCTTCAATAGATTGGCGCCCATATGGATTGGCGCCAACTAGTGAAGCTGCACGCTGTACGGTAGTAAAATCTTCCACTATTGTGAATGGCACAATAGGTAGCGTTGTCCCTCTCTGCATACGCTTCAATTGAGCGGCAACTAGCAATGCCGCGTCTGAGATGAGCGCGAACACCATCCTTTCTGTGGAATGAAGAAAAGGAATGGCCCAAATCAAAATTTAACTCGAACACTCTGGAAGAAATAAAAGATGTAATGTTGGGACATGACTATGATCATAAGTCATTCGATTACATAAACGAATGGCGCTACTCCAATTGGAATTAATTGGTTAAAAGTATCACATATATAAAGAAATTTACCGATTGGATAAAGAACAAGCAAAGTTTTGATCGAATCATTGCCTATCATGATAGAATGATGGCCGAATACGCAATAATACGAAAGGCTCAATGGGAATCATATACAGTGGCCGAAATTCCTATAAGCGCAAACGCATTTTTCAACATTTGCGACTAGTTATTACATAAAACATTGACGATCTGTTACTAAAATGATATTTACTATATTTCCACTTGGTTGTATGAAAGACAGTCAAAATTAATAATTTTTCGATTTTGTGAAATAAAAATATCATTTTTTGGCCAGGAAATTCCTATAAGCGCACAGTGTCCAAGCTAACGCCATTTGTGTTTGCTTCACTCACACTACAAAAACTTGTCATTTTCTTTTGCTGCCGATGTAAACGGATACGTGCGGAAAGTTTTGCGATTCGTGCACAGTGTTGTTTGTTGACAGTTTTCAAGATGCCGAAAGGAAAGTTCTTGGACGAAACGGAGCGAAGATTAATCCTTGAATTGAAGGATGTTGGCCAAAGTAACCGTGCAATCGCCAAGAGGATCGGTAGAGGAGAGACGGTCGTGCGAAATTTCCTGAAGAAAGGTGAGAATTACGGCATCCGGAAGAAAAACAAGGGCAACTCCAAGATCACCAACCGTGAGAGGAACCGAATTATCCAGCTTGGTGAAGCCGGGGAGCTGGATTCATCCGGTATTAAGAAGGAATTGGGTCTTTCCATCACAACAAGGCGAGTATCTCAAATACTACGTGGATCTGGACACATGGTGTACACGAAAAAGGCCAAAAAACCCAACCTTACTCCGAGGCATGTTCAGGCAAGACTAGATTTTGCCAGAAACCATATGTCTTGGAAGCGGGAATGGAACAACGTGATTTTTTCCGACGAGAAGAAGTTTAATCTTGATGGTCCTGACTGCTGCGCGTATTATTGGCACGATCTTCGGAAGGATCCGCAAGTGAAGCTGAGCAGAAATTTCGGTGGAGGAAGTTTGATGGTCTGGGCTGCATTTTCACGTAGAGGTAAAACCCCGATTGCAACAATTACTACCAGAATGAAGTCCGAAAACTATGTTGAGCTTCTGGACAGTGTTTTGATCCCATTTACGGAGGATGTGATGGAAAACGAATTTGTTTTTCAACAAGATAACGCTGCGATCCATGTCAGCAAGGCCTCCAAACAATGGTTTTTGGAGCGGGACATCCCAGTTATGGATTGGCCAGCGCGGAGTCCGGACCTAAACCCAATCGAAAATCTTTGGGGAATCCTCGCAAGACGGGTTTACAGTGGAGGACGGCAGTTCGGATCAGTTCGAGAGCTGGAAGCAGCTGTTAGAGAGGAGTGGCGTAAAATTCCTTTGACAATGCTGCAGAACCTCGTCGATTCAATGCCGAAACGAATTTATGAAACAATTCTGAAAAATGGTAAACAAACCAAGTACTAAAGTTGTTGTGTTCTTGTGATATGATTTTTTATGATCTGAAAATAAAGGTGCGCTTATAAGAATTTCCATACTCAAATCCCGTTTTTTCCTCTTCATTCCAAACTGTTTGAAAGAAAAGTCTTAGTAGTTGGTAGAAATATCATATTATCCGAATACCTAAAAGCAGAGATGATTTATTGAAGTATTGGACTTTCATACTACATGTGCCGGTGAAAAATGGTCATGCGCTTATAGGAATTTCGGGCACTGTAAAAGTGAGATGAATGATCTCACGAAAAATTGTGATCTGACGATTTCAAGTAATATTGCTACCTTGATACCAATGTTAGATGAGTATGGAGTAATGAGAGCGAGAAGTCGATTGCAAAACGCAATTGCTATACCGCGCTCGGCTCGAATGCCTATAATATTACCCAATAAACACTACATATCAAAATTGATAGTGTCGCATGACTTGAGAACCCCTGGTAAACACAAATCATTAACCTCCCACTTCGAAACCAAATAGCACCGAAAATGCTAAAGAATGCAATTGCAACCATATGTGACAATTGCCGCACAAAACAAATGCGTGTAAAAGTGATGTGCGAAAATTAAGTGAAACGCATCAAAAGTAGTTCATTTTTCTCTAATGAGATAAAACAAAATCGGAAAACGGGACACTACGTCGACCAGTTGAAAAATAATTCAAATCCGTCAAAAATTCTCGTTCAACATGGGCTGGTTTGGCTCAGACGAGATAGAGAACAATTTTAACACAAGTGCTCATGATACTTTACAAACTGTCGCGCTATCAGTGATAGCGCTAGTGGTACTGATTTATGGCATTTTGCGGATTGTTAATAACCACCAAAAACGCCAAGCGGAGCGCGTAGCCAATTTGGCAGTGCGTTTGAATAAAGTGTGATAAATAATTAAGAGAAGAACAGTGTACCTGTGAAATAAAGAACAGTTGAACAGTTAAAAATGGGGGGAAAATTACAAGAACAGTTAGACATAATAAAAGCACGAGTGCTAGTAAAACGGAAGACCAGGATTGAGCCTGAGGAAGAAAAGTGCAACCTAAATTGTGTATTCATGTCTTTCAAACTACATGAAATATACCATTCGATCAACAAAAACAAGGACATATAAAGACAGCAAGTGACATGGCAGCAAAAAGTGCAATCTTAATAACGTTGAAACGGCTTGAGCAAGCCAGAAAAACGAACATTCCGATTATCGTGGAAACAAAGCAAAGTAGTGTAAAACAACTTATAAAGACACTACTTGAAAAAAAGAAGGTTAAACAAATTAAGATATACAAAAACTCATGCCTTCTGAAAGTACTAAACGAAGTGAAAAAATAGAGGGACTTTACGAGACTATTCCAGTAAAGAAAGTTGATATACCAGAGTGGAGTGCCAAGTTACTCAAAGGCAAAGAAGGAAATTTATTATTAACAACTACAAAAGGAGTGATAACGCACCAAGATGCGTGGAAACACAGAATAGGAGGAGAGATTCTTGGTTTTGTCCAATAAAAAATAAAATCCCGAGGCGTGAACGAAACTCCCCGAGGTGACTATGTGTCTCGTGGGGGATTGAAAATGGACGAAATCATCAGGAAATACGGCTTTCGACCAGCTGGACGCGTCGTTGACTTTGGATGTGGACGAGGAGGATGGTCGCAGAGGGCAGTGATGGAAGAACGAGTTATGCGCGTGGCAGGGTACACCCTTGGGGGAGTAGAACGTGAAGAACCCCAAAAGTATTACCGAGTGTAGTGGCCCCGCAGTGCAGGGTACATCCAAAAGAGTCAAATAACCAAAACATTGGCATCGATGGGTGTATAGCCAAAATTCATATTATTATCAGCATTCTGTCTTTCTCTTTTTAACACATTGAACTATAGACAAGCATATGTTAACCATTGCAACTTTGTAAGCTATATAACCCGAACATTTGAGAAATACAGCCAGTCTTTTGTCAAACAGAGAACCGGACTCTCGAAGTGATTTGCGACTGTTACCAGTCGCAAATACCATTTATCGAAGAAATATCCCTAGGACGATTCTAAGTGCAAACAGACTCTAGAAAACCGTCAAATGATTCTCAGTTTGATCCCGCGCGCATGACATGCACCGCGTTCCTGCGTATTGAACTATAACAAAACAACGAGAGCAGACCTCGCACCTACCCCAGGCCGAGCAATATAGTGACTTCTAAATAAGACATCAAATAATCGTAATACACACATGGTAAGAAATTATATGGAACATAATCTTTACACTCATTTATCTTGTTGTAAATGAGTGTAATGAGTGTACGACCAAGAATAATAAAATTAAGTGAAATCAAACCGTATAAAAAAAATACGGTAATAATATTTAAATACAATGTAACCATTTAACAATTGCCTTTTAGCAAGTAAGCTCAAGAATAACAACCTTTATAATAATTAAACAACATGCATAGACAATTATAACGTCGCGGAAACAATATTGTAAAATTAAGGATTTTACGAAGGGCGGTGTTAATTCGCGACGATTAATTTGCGAACCAATGACAGAGAGAAGAAACGAAAATATACAACTAGCCAATAAGCACGTAATTTACGACCCACAAACAGAAGAAGGCAACTCATACCATGCGAAGGGATATACTAGAACCTTACCGATCCCTTCCCCTATAGCACTCTATACAGACAGAGCCATCACTCAGCACGAAAAACAGATGGTAACATTATGTAGCATATCAAATTACCCAATAACATTTTTAGTTAAACTTCTTAGAGTTTCCCACAGGCTAGAAATCTATAGCAACATATCAGAATTCCCAAAACCTCTATCATTCGCACATACTTGAATGTTAAGAGTTACTCACAACCAAAATACTTGGTATGCATAACCAGCGTTCCAATGAACGTTGCCAAGTGCAATCCACTTCAAGCAAATTAATTGCTAACCTTTCTATTTCCAAACCAAAGACGATGACCCATGTCATCGACACCTATCCAAAATCCAAATGCATTCCCATACCATTGATAAATGCGAGACGTAATTCGATCTCACTAATTGTGCTAGGCCAAACCCAATTGTGCAATGCAAACCAATAATGTAAATGCACGTTTTTGTTTGTAGAGTCTCAAGGTTGGAGACTTTTCGGCATGTAAATTAAGATATAAAAACAACCGGGAAATAAAGCAAAGCAGAGTATGACTTTAACCTTCAATCTGGACTCACTCTTTTGCGATCCCTAGTGGACACCGAGAAAGAAAGTCCTTATGCGATCCCAAAAGGGACACCGCTCCAAAACTCTAGTTCCGCACTAAGGTGAATGCGTCGCGAGTATTATATGGCTGACCGCGCAGGTGTTTAACCGTGAAAAATTTGCAATTTGCCCTAGTGAAAGTAGTTTGTGCTTGTGATGGGCAAAGAACAATCAAAATCTGCCTCCACGTCGGGAGACGCCCATATTAATATATTGAACCAGATCGAAGAAAATAATGAACGTCACAACGACCACGAACTGAAGTTATGGGTACTGTTAGCCCTTAACTTCGCTCAAATAGTGTACAAAATGTTCAGTTGGTACCAGAAAAGAGTTTCTAGAAAAGTCTTTAGAAAATGATGTGCCCAATCCATGGAAAACATCGACAAAGCATAGTGTGAAAATGGCCATACAAAATGCCATAGTGAACTTATTAAATGAACTTGAAAGTGTAGTAGGATACCAAACGATAGTGATAATCAACGCAGAAAGACCAACGATAAAGAAATTAATAAAATTGCTACACGACGAAAAGGCAATTGAAATACTGTCCAGCAGAAACAATAAGCAGTATGTGAAAGTGAACAGTGACATAATAAAAATTAGCTCAACACCAGAATTCAAAAACGTTAACAATGAACACTTAGTGTTTGTGCTGGCAAAGCTTATTCCAACTGTAAACGGAACTGTCATCCTTACAACAACTGATGGCCTAATAACACATCGCCAGGCCTTAGAACGAGACATCGGAGGCCGAATTATCGGGTATTTTTTCTAAACCAATGAAGAAACAACGGATCTTACGGTGTGAGCTACAACATCAATCCATGTTACGTGAGCTGGAGGTGAAACGACAAGCCGCCATAACAAGATGGAAAGCTGGATCCACATGGTATAAACAGTACAACCAAGTACAACCAAGAGAAAAACAACAAGAACCAGTGCAATCAAAAGCAGTAACAACGGACCAATGGGGAATTAGGAGGACACTCGACATCGATTTGATACAACATCTAGCAGTGAAGTTACGACGCAAATTTAAAAAAAAACGTAAGTCAAAATAAGTTTTCTTTCAATGTTCTAAATGTTCGATATAGATATTAAAGTTGAAACACTTACAAAATGCTTGTCAAGCTTAAAGAAATCTAGATATAATAAAATAAGTACAAAAACATTATTTGAAAAGGTAAATTAGCAGAAACTTTTAAAAATGAGATTGAGAAATATTTGCTTGTAAACGAACACAAACTTCCAGACACTACACTAATATTTTTATCGAAGGTTGCGAGGAATACCAACCTTGAAATCCAAACCTTAATAAAATTAAAACTTAAAGAAAATTCAGACGAAAAAGTAACCATGGCAAACCCAGAGCCAGTACCAGAGTTTGACTTTAAAAGAGCAACAGCTCTTGTCCAAACGTATGATGGTTCACCTAGTGGCCTAAACACATTTTAAGACTCTGTTTCTCTACTGGAAGAATTAACACCACCAGGAAATTTAGCTACAACTATAAAGTTTTTAAAAACACGTCTCAGTGGTAAAGCACGTTCCGCTCTACCATTGTCGCTTTGCTGATTGAAATAATAATCTCGCGGTTTTAAAATTATTTGTAATAATCATAGTTATCATTAGGGTTTTCATTAAGCATTACAAAACAAGCCTCAGTCGCCACCTATGTTTAATTTTTGTCTCGCCAATGCGATAGACTAAGAGTTATCTCTGTTCAAATAAATATGCTAGATGTAAGAACGGAAACATGTCATAAAATTTCTGCTCAATGTTTAGTCTGGTTAACCAAAGCGCATGAAGCGATAAGCGCTGCGAAGTAAGGCAATTAATGAATTTAGACGACAGGATGTTATTCTAAGATGCAGAAACAGGCCTTGCAAGAATCTGGAAATGTTTAGATAAAAATTTGTGACCTGTCTTAGATTTGTGTGCGTCCTTTCTCTCTTTCTTTAACGAGACGGGGAGGTGTCAGGATGAAGGATGCAAAGGAAAATAGAATAGTTATGATAATTAGGCGTGGTTAAGATAAGGAAACAATCTAGCATAGATTTTCTAGAAAAAAGGACATGTGGGAGAAGAAAATGTTCTGACTCATTTTCCCTTTTGATAGGAATTAGGTTTTTTGCCCTATTGGAATAATTATGTATCGAATAGAAGTCTAGTTTCGTTGGTATTGTAACGAACTCGAATTGTATTAGTTTCAGATAGTATTTAAGGCAAGTTGTTTTCAATACAAGGTTCAGTTCATGATCACTACTGAAAAAGGTACGAGTTCCAAGGAACTTTTTTACTACCTTTGAAATATCCGAACTCCAAAACAAGTGGTCGACTCTCTCCGGTAGGAAATCCCTACTTTTTACGAGAGATACAAATCCGCTCCCTGTTTGGGAGAATAGTCAAAGAGTTTTTACGGATCTAGGAAACTAGATCTCGTTCTGCGACTTAGAGGAATTCCTTCGCTTCCTCTGGATTTGGACCGTCCCCCACATTTTGGTGGCTCCAGAGAGGACTTGGAGTTTTGTTTCGGAAAATTTGATTGAATAGGTGTGCTGACGCCTTACAATAAGTCAGCAAAGAAGACATTCTCACAAGGGATTAGTGCAAACCCAGAGAGGACGTGAACGAGGAACGCCGATTGGGCCATTGGAGCCAGAAAAGGAGTCAAGCCAGTGAAGCTGCTCCCATTGGGTCATAAGTGCCACCAGGAGTAGTCCGCATAGGAGATCCAAAAGACTACTCTTAGCTCACCATTTCTCGATCATGACCACCTTGGATGACGAGATAAATCATATGGTTGAGTACTTTAACGAAATTGACAAACAATTCGAGAAAACCAAAAAAACGATAAAATATCAAAACTGGGCTAAATCCGACTTGCCCATTGGAGTAATTCATTCGTCGAAAGCCTTCTCCATGAACCTTTGGGTCAGAACACCCAAGGAACGGACCATCAATCAAAGCGTCACAAAGATTGTTCCCTTCAAAGCAACTAGAAGGATAGGACCAATCAGGCGTCAATAATCGAAAGAAATTCAAATCCGTCGACTATCCGCCCTTCCGAGAGGGCCTAGTTCGGGACGGTTCTGCTGAGATTTGTGATCGTCTTGGGCTCCCGCCTCAGAGTAGGCCGGCCAGACGGTGCGTGTATCATCCCAAGGGATAGCAGATAAGAACAAATTCAGAGTAAGAAGTTTATATACTTTATCTTATTTTTAAACTAAAGAAATGAAGAAATCATATTTTATTAAGAACAGAGTTGGTCACTGTCGACTTTGTGACAAACCGGACAATGAAGAC
Source organism: Aedes aegypti (assembly GCF_002204515.2). Lineage (NCBI taxonomy): Eukaryota > Metazoa > Arthropoda > Insecta > Diptera > Culicidae > Aedes > Aedes aegypti. The sequence continues at coordinate 461,363,012 of NC_035108.1, forward strand.
TTATTTATGGTCAGGGTTGCGATGGATCTTCTTCGTGAACAATGATCGACGCATCTTCGCGATCCAACATTCGCCAAAATTCATTTTTCATTTTTGCGTCACGAAGAGCATCGCAAAAAGCGAACGGATGCAACGTCGAAGAAGCAAAATGAACACACCGATAAGTGGTTCGCGAAGCCTCTCCCCTCGTAGGATTCATTTATCCACGTGCTGTTCATTCTCGTGATTTATTGCAAGGTTGCTTCTTCTCGTAAAGTCAAGCAAACACTCCACGCTAAGCCAGCTCCACGCAGCGCATGTGTTAAAACTACACAGAATGAGGCAACCAATGCAGAACTGGCTGACTGAGTGAAAATTCTGAGTAGGTCGCACTAATTCTGTGAGTTGCCGACTTTTCGCCTTCGGCTGTCCGAGATCGATGGAAAGGGAACTGTCAATGGTATCCCGCGTGGCAGCAAACAGTTGGCCGTTGGTAAGATGGGGAGTTTTCTGAGATGTTTTCTAGCGAAAAGCCGGAAGGTGGTCGCAAATGCGAAAGTTTTTTCCCCATTTGCTTCCGCTTCGGCTATTCAAATGAAAAAATCTCTGAAAATCTTTAAAATTGGAATGTTTTTTTTTAATGTTTTCAGAAGCAAAACAAAAATGGAAACGAATTCCGCATTCCAAGCGTTCCTCCTCTGTGCGCAATTCACTCATTGAGTTTTGTTTACCACCGTTTGCACAAAACTGTGTACAGCCCCTTTGCACAGAATCTGTGCTGCACGAAAAGAGGTCAATTTTGTGCGCTCGGCACTCATTTTTGAGCGGAGCAAGTTTAGCGTGATTGTTGCAAGCCCACATGAAGATGATCGAAATGAATATTTTTCTGTTCTTCGCGAAGAGCAGGCGGCGTGGATCGTACCGTTCACATTACCAAGCGATGGAAAATCACCCGATGATAGCGTCGGGAGAAACAGCGATCCGAAAATGAAACACGAACGAATGAAGCGCCCGAACGGTTGTTTGTGTTTATTCGCAGATTCTGTTTTGATGCCTACGAAAATTCATCGTGCCTCGCGTTTCCGATCGTTGTTCAGCAACATTGTTTATGGTAGCCTGTGATGAATGCGATCGCTGGTTCCACGGAACCTGTGTTGGGCTTCCACAGGCTCCACAAAAAACTGAACGTTGGGTCTGTGTGAAATGTTCGGACATGGAAACCTTAATAAAAGGCCTCACTTTGAAGGCGGACATTAATGTAGCACAGAGTTCAAAGTCTATCGATAGTGATCCATATAAGCACTTAAATAAATCTCTATGTAGACCTTCTCTGATGGAGCTTCCTTATTTTGACGGATCACACAAGGTGTGGCCAAGATTTAAAATGACATTTGATCAAACAACTACTGCAGGTGGTTTCGGTGATTCTCAATTGAATCGTCTGCAGAAATATTCAAAAGGAGACGCTTCAAAAGCCGTGAGCTCTCTTATGTTAGATCCCAATAATATCAAGGTGATAATGGAACGCCTTGAAAATAGATTTGGGAGAGCCGAGATGGTATATGCAGGGCTCTTAAAAGATATATTTCAAATTAAAACCCCTCGATACGACAACCCTCATACAATAGTCGATTTTATTGGAGCAATTGGGAATTTAGTTACTAATATGAAGAGTTTGAATAAGCCGGAGTATCTAAATGACCAAAGATTACTTCGAGACTTAACTTCAAAATTACCAGGAAATTTAAAGGGAAGATGGTTAGAGTATCTAGAAGATCAGAAGTCTTTGGCAACACTTCAAGCTCCATACACATCACCAACTATTTCGGAATTTTATGATTGGCTTGTGCCACATGAAAATTTAGCTACGGTTTTAATATCGGAACGCGAACCTAGAGCCGAAAAGACAAAACAAATTAATTTTCACGATAAAAAAGTTTTGTCAACCAAATGCTTAATTTGTAAATCAGCTCACAAACTTACAGATTGTTTTAAGTTTAAGCAGTTTGATGTTGTTAAGCGACGTGAAATAGCCTCAAAGGAGAAATTGTGTTTTGCATGTTGCAATTCAGTTACATATATGGCATTAAATTGTAAATATGCGAAATCTTGTAAAATTAATGGATGTGGTAGAAAACATCATCCGTTATTACATTTGGATCAAGATTTTTCTAAAGGTGGGAAGGAAGAAACAGTTAATTGTCATCTTAGACCGAAGAACAAAATATTTTATGAAATAGTTCCTGTCATTTTGAAACACCAGGACAAAGAAATACGAACTTTTGCCTTTTTGGATTCAGGATCTTCTGCTAGTTTGATTCAGCAAGATTTAATAAATAAACTAGGAGTTGTAGGCGTCAAGAGTCCTATGACATTAGCTTGGACAAATAGCAAAACCATTCAAGAGAAAGGAAGTCATGAAGTTAAAATACAAATTAGTGGTTTGAATACCAAAACTTACACCTTGAATAATCTTAACACAGTTGATAAATTATCCTTGCCTATTCAATCGTTAAATAAAGAAGAAATTATGATTCGATATCTATACCTCAATGACATTGATATTCAGGGATATTCTAACGCTCAACCAAGGTTGTTGATTGGACAACCACATACTTTCCTTATGATTGGTTCAGAAGGAAGGTCAAGAGGTTTCAACGAACCAATCGCTAGAAGAACTAAATTAGGGTGGGTCGTACATGGTCAACTAAACAAACATCCTAGATCCAACAAGGTTAATCATATTTTTATGATTAACGATTTTGAATCTAAAAACAACGAGGCGGCTATGAGGGAGATGATGTCAAAGTATTTCACCACTGAAGGATTCGGAGTGAAAATTCCAGGGGAACAATTGATATCTAAGCAAGATGAACGAGCAATTGAGATCATGAAGAATACTACTAAACCTATTGGGAAGGGCTATGAAATCGGATTACTATGGAAAAATGAAATCACCTCATTTCCTGATAGCTTCCAATCAGCTTTATTAAGATTACTGATTCAGGAGAAAAAAAAGAAATCCAACCCAGATTTACGAACATGGTACAACTCGAAGATCGATGAATATCTTCAGAAAGGTTACGCCAGAAAATTAAGTCCCCATGAGTATATGACAACTACAAAGAAAACATTTTACTTACCCCATTGTGCTGTTGTAAACCCGAACAAACAAGAGAGAAAACACCGGCTGGTCTTTGATGCAGCTGCTAAAGTTCAAGGTGTATCTTTAAATTCCAAACTTTTCACGGGTCCTGATTCTACCGAGTCGTTATTAGGAATTTTAATAAGATTCAGAGAGAATAGATTTGCTATCACGGGAGACATTCAAGAAATGTTTAGCCGAATTTCGATTCGAAAAGAGGACCAAGAGTCTCAGAGATTTTTGTTCAGACATGAGTCCAATGCAAGACTCGATGTTTATATCATGAATGTTATGACTTTCGGAGCTACATGTTCTCCAGCATGCGCACAATATGTAAAAAACTTAAATGCTTCGAAATTTGCGGATCAGAATTCAGTGGCAGTGAGAGCAATCATAAGAAATCATTATGTGGATAATTATCTAGACAGTTTTGAACATTCAGATGAAGCAGTCAAAACCATTACAGACGTTATTGATATTCACGAATATGGTAATTTCCGTATCAGAGATTTTGTGTCTAACTCGGTTGAAGTGATGAAAAAACTTCCAGAGAATCGTCTATCCCATTCAGAATTTGTCTGGCTTGGAAATCCCGAAGAAGCGTATGAAAAAATTCTTGGCTTAAATTGGGATTTCAAAAACGACGTCATTAAAATAAATATAAAATTACCTAATATCAACGAAGAAACACCTACCAAAAGGAAGGTACTTTCGATGGCAATGAGTGTTTATGATCCGTTGGGACTTATTTGTAACATTACAATAGAGTCTCGGATCATCATGCAAGGGTTATGGAAAACTGGGATCACATGGGATGATCCAATTCCTGAGGATATAAACCGAAAATGGATGAATTGGTTGCAACGCTTAAGCACGTTGAAAGACCTCGAATTTAAACGATGTTACTCGACGGGCCATAAGATAGTAAGAAGAGATTTACACGTCTTCTGTGACGCTTCAGAGTTAGCCTTTGCCTGTGTAACATGTGCATCACACATGTTAGTTATCCTTTCAGTTCTTCCAAAAAAGGACCACACCAGTGGTACCCATTTCTGAGAAATATTTGTTCCTATGCCATCGAACTGCCTATGCCATGAAATGCAAACGAGTGCATAAGCATGGTCGATGACTTCCAACAGTGCCCAATAAAATACTCATATTTCACGCAATGCAAACTCGGCGCAACGTCGTCAAGCGACTTGTTGCTAAGAGCCTTCTCCGTATGTTCTCTTGCTCACTCTCTCCGCCCAAAATTTAGTATCGATCACTGATTGGTGATCGAGTAAATAATGAAATGAAATAACTGATTCCCACTACCTCCTTAGGCTAAGCAGGGTAACTTGAATATTCTCAATAAACATTCTTGATCAACGATCAGTCCGGGTAGCACGTATTCCTTACCATGAACTGATGACATCCGTAATCAAGTGTTAATAATTCAACTTAGAAAACATAGAACTCAAAGCAGTTCTATACCTGTGTCATTTATTTGGTAACTACACATGTTCACGGAGTAGATGTGTCATTAGTAGCTGCAAAATCTAGAGTTGCTCCAACTAAACCTTTATCTATTCCACGTTTAGAATTACAAGCTGCTGTTCTGGGGTCTAGGCTAGCACAGACCGTGACAGAACAATTAAGATTATCAATAAACGAAACAATCTTTTGGTCTGACTCAACTACTGTTTTAAGTTGGATTAATTCTGAAGCCAGGAAATATAAACCTTTCATTCAACATAGAATAGGAGAAATTCTTGAAACCACACTACAGAACGACAGTGGCGTTATGTGGACTCAAAAAATAATCCAGCTGATGAAGGAACAAAAATAATCCTAACAATTCCATTTGGATTACTGGCCCAACTTTTCTCAAAGAGTCAGCATCAAGTTACCCGGCAAGAAAAATCAAGGGTAACACGACTGAGGAAACAAAGCCAATTTTCCTAATTCAACACCCGAATAAACCGATCAAGACTTTGTTTAACATCAACTGGTGTTCCGATTGGAGTCGTTTGAAAAGAGCTGTATGTATTGGGATTAAATATATCTATAGATTGGTTGAAGTCTAGATCCAAAGGATCGACCTTCAATAATGCAATAACATCCAAGGACATGGATATGGCAGAAAAATATTTAATCAAACAAGCCCAAAAGGAAGCATTCTCTGAAGAAATATTCAATTTAAGTAATGGACTTCCATTGGATAAGGAAAGTCGTATTCTTAAATATACGCCAGTAATTCCTAACAAAAGTTACCTCCAACTGTCAGTATTGTAAAAATAAAAAGGCTGAACCGCAAATACCAAAAATGGCAGATTTGCCGCAATGTCGAATGCAACCATATTATAAACCATTCACTTTCACAGGTGTGGATTATTTTGGACCCTATTTTGTATCAATAGGACGTCAATCCCACAAACGATGGGGAGTGCTCTTTACATACATGACTACCAGGGCTATATATTTGGAATTGGCTAATGATTTAAGTGCAGACTCATTTATGATCTGTCTAAATAGCTTACTATGTAGAAGAGGAAGAGTTTCAGAATTGTATAGCGATAATGGGACGAATTTTGTAGGAGCTCATAATGAGATGAAAACCATTCAATATCGCTTAGCCAATAAAGGCATTCAATGGCATTTTATTCCTCCACTTTGGGGGCTCCTGGGAAAGATTGGTAAAGGAAGTAAAGAGCTTATTACCTAATAACACCATGCCAGAGCATGTTTTGCGTGGACTTTTAACCGGAACAGAAAAGTTAGTAAACAGTCGCCCCCTGACGAATATTTATTTAGAAAATGATGACGATGAACCTCTAACACCTAATCATTTCCTAATGGGATGTTCAGCAACGTCGGAACCCTCATTAGACGACGTCACAATATCAGAAGCCACTAGACAACAGTGGAAAAAGATCCAACATTACGCAAAATCGCTGTGGGATCGATGGGTAAAAGAATATCTACCTACTCTCGGAAAACGATCAAAATGGATTTCAGATATTCCACCTATTCAACTAGGAGATATAGTGATGATAATGGATGAGGATCGTAAAGGAAAATGGAAAAAAGGTGTGGTAAAAGAAGTTCACACTGCTTCAGATGGTCGAGTAAGATCGGCTGTTGTGAAGACTATTGATGAGGAAACAAAAAGACCTGTTTGCAAGTTAACGGTTTTAGATGTAAAACCCCCGGTATATGATTCTAATATAAATAAAACATATAAACCGACCCAATTTGTCGGTCATGTACATTCGGAGAAGAACAAATCTTGTGGACGCAAGCTGAAGAAAATAAATCCAGAATGGGGAAAACGAAAATTTGTTGATATCGACAAAGTGCAGGAGTTGAGCTCGAAAATTAATGCGCCTAAACGCCAAAAATTTAGAGCTTATACGTGGACACAACTGTCCATAATACTGTATTATTTTCTAATGATTTCTGGCCAAGTGTTCTGTTTCGACAATCGGGGATTAATTGCCTTTGATTGCGGAAATCCCGAAATAAATATGACCAGTTATTCGTTGATGGATGTAGCATCGTGTGTACCACCAACAAATAACCTCACGACTAAAGAAGTGCAAATCCAAGTACTTCAAAAGAGTATCAAAAGTGAAACTAAAGCGTACCAATGCAAAGTTATAATTAAAAGAAGTATTAAACACTGCGGGATGCATTCACATACTTCTGATTATGAAAGAGGATATGAATACATCGTAAAAGATTTTACTTCCGAAGAATGCCGTCAGTCACAAGCCATGGGAATTGTGAAACTAACGCATGACCACCAGTTAAGAGAAATTAAGCGAAACGCAACAACACGAGCAGAAGCTCTCATTGTTGGAGCAGTGTGGGGAAGCAATTGTAAGGGTGGAACATACAGAACACCTATTTACACATGGGTTGATGCATTGGTTTATTATGAATATGAAATCACCCTGCATGATTATATTGTAACGGTGGATTCTGAAAATGATGCCATATATCTCAAGAATGGTCTAACATGTAGGTATTCTCAAGGGAGATGTTTAGATTCGGAAGATGGCTATATTACTTGGGATATTAATTACAACATGAAATGTGAAGAATCAGATTTTGAAATTATTTACGAAGGAACCGTTAATAAGACAAACAATGAAATTCCAGGAGAAAATAATAAATTTTTAAACGCTGTTTACAGTACGGTCTCGAATACGCATCTATTTTCTATCAGAGCAAAAGAACAAACTAAAGTATGTGGACATATAGGATTTTCTACTGACCATCCTCGAATCATAATTGTTGAGATAGGAACTATCAACTCTCCGTTTAGAAGAAAAGCACTATCAGGCAAAAACTTCGACTTATTCACATATTTTAATTCAAAAATAACGCTGGTCGAAAACTATATAGGACAGAGTATGACGGAGCTATATAATACCGTAATGACGGAGATGTGTAAGGTGGATAAAACATTGATGGAAACGAAGTTAACGTTGGCAAGACTTAACCCAACCGAATTTGTTACCAGTATTATAAAACGGTCTGGATTTACAGCGGTCGTGGCAGGTGAAGTCCTAAATATTCTGGAATGTATACCCCTCTATGTAACACCAAGAGCAGAGGATTTATGTTATCAAGAAATAACTGTTTCTTATAACAACCGATCAATGTTCATAGCACCAGTAATATGAGTTACTGGAACCGAGGAACACAAATTGATTGTACTCCTCTTCTCCCGGCGAAGTTTCAGATAGGGGGTAGATGGTACACGGCTGACGGTCGAATCAGAGAAACTGTTGCTCCTCTGAAACTTACAACCGATATCCTAACAACATGGTCATATACTCCTCTTCCGAATTTGATGAACAGTGGGGTGTATGACGCAGAAAGTGTAGAAAAAATGAGAAGCATGATTTATGAGCAAGGCGATAAAAGAATAGCTTCTAATTTGCTTCATAAGATCTTGATTGGACAAAAGCCTGATTTTCAAGGATTCCGTTTTGAAGCATTAATATCTGACCGGATGATTGAAACTGTTTTCGAAAAATACTGGTCCAAGTTACTCTCGTGGTCAACTTGGTTAGGAAATATAACGTCTACATTTATTGGTATATATATGATTGGAAGACTGGTAAAATTCGCTATTGATACGATTATGCATGGACGTATATTGTACGAAATATATGGATTGGGTTGGCAATTGCTAGCATCATTTTGGGACTCATTCACAAATTTTCTGTCTCATAGAAATGTAATGAAAAGAACACAAAATAATACAGAAGTTGAAGAAATTGCGATCGCTGACGATACAACCGGCTCGATCTACCCAAACATTTCGCATAAGTTCAACGATGAGTAAATCATGGGGAAGATTTACGGGCTCCGGGATGTCGCTTCGCTGATTGAAATAATAATCTCGCGGTTCAAAAATTATTTGTAATAATCATAGTTATCATTAGGGTTTCCATTAAGCATTACAAAACAAGCCTCAGTCGCCACCAATGTTTAATTTTTGTCTCGCCAATGCGATAGACTAGGATTTATCTCTGTTCAAATAAATATGCTAGATGTAAGAACCGAAACATATCATGAAATTTCTGCTCAATGTTTAGTCTGGTTAACCAAAGCGCATGAAGCGATAAGCGCTGCGAAGTAAGGCAATTAAGGTGCAAGAAAAAATGGCTCAAAAGTCAGAACTGAAAAAGCAGTTTTCTCCTTTTAAAACAATAAATTAATGAAAATAAGAACACACAGCCTTTTTATTTGGCAAATAAAAGGGCTGTGTGTTTTTAGTTTCTTCTATTTGTCTATTTAAAAAGAGAAAACTGCTTTTTTCAGTTTTGACTTTTGCACCATTTTTACTTGGGCCTTAATGAATTTAGACCCTTAGCGACAGGATGTTATTCTAAGATGCAGAAACAGGCCTTGCAAGAATCTGGAAATGTTTAGATAAGAATTTGTGACCTGTCTTAGATTTGTGTGCGTCCTTTCTCTCTTTCTTTCTTTAACGAGACGGGGAGATGTCAGGATGAAGGATGCAAAGGAAAATAGAATAGTTATGATAATTAGGCGTGGTTAAGATAAGGAAACAATCTAGCATAGATTTTCTAGAAAAAAGAACATGTGGGAGAAGAAAATGTTCTGACTCATTCTCCCTTTTGATAGGAATTAGGTTTTTTGCCCTATTGGAATAATTATGTATCGAATAGAAGTCTAGTTTCGTTGGTATTGTAACGAACTCGAATTGTATTAGTTTCAGATAGTATTTAAGGCAAGTTGTTTTCAATACAAGTTTCAGTTCATGATCACTACTGAAAAAGGTACGAGTTCCAAGGAACTTTTTTACTACCTTTGAAATATCCGAACTCCAAAACAAGTGGTCGACTCTCTCCGGTAGGAAATCCCTACTTTTTACGAGAGATACAAATCCGCTCCCTGTTTGGGAGAATAGTCAAAGAGTTTTTACGGATCTAGGAAACTAGATCTCGTTCTGCGACTTAGAGGAATTCCTTCGCTTCCTTTGGATTTGGACCGTCCCCCACAAAAATAGACCAAGAAATAAGAAAAATCCCAGATTCGAAAGGGACATAGCACATAAGAGTAAAACATAGAAAAATATTAACCCATGTAGGGACAAATAAGTCTCAGCCTTTTTCCTAGCAGAATTAAGACACAATTTGTAAATCCCAGGACTCGAAAAGGATATGGAAAATTCCATTTGAAACAACTTTGTAACTCAATATTACACTTCACAAATGAAACATGTAGGATTAAGATACATACTGTACAAACTGCAAATAAAGACTAAGTTCAAAAATCATTCCAGAGTGTTCTCACTAATCCGAAACCGGATAAGGAATTTTTGAAAACAGTCTCCCTAACCGGAGAACAAAGTAGCTTCTGATTAAAAAAAAAGTCCAAAGCCAAGGCGAACAAAATCCCCCTGTTGTGGAGAATTATTGGTGCTGTGAAACTGGCAACACTGACTTGAGAGGGTAGATAATTTAATTGTTTGTTGTTTGGAAAGAGGAAAGAAGTCAGTTGAAAGGTGGATGCTTTGCAGACTCGTGAATTGTACACTAGAATGTAAGTAATTTTAAGATTGAATGAAATGATTGTAAATATTAATAAACGCTTTAACAGCATTGAAGCTGCTCAACAAATGACTGCTGTCAATAGGTAATCATTCGCGGCAAAGTAATATCCCCATCCCAACAATCTTCAATGATTCTAATCACCTATGGATTAGTTAACAATGGAGCCTGTTGTGGTGGATTTTTCTGTGAAACTGGCAACACTGAACAATAATGTGCAGATCGTGGAGGTGAAGAATTTTCAGTAAGTGGTGTCTGTCGGTGGGAGTTAAAACTTTTGTAAAATACGGATATGCACATGTAAAATACGGATATGCACACTAAAATCATTGAAGTTTGTTGGGGGAGACACCTTTGTTCGGACGAAACACCTACTGATAGCAGCAAAAGCGCAAAACAAGGGCGAGAATGATCAACACGATTGGATCAGTGTATGGAATTTACCTACCTACAAACATATTGAGATCAGAGGAAATCACCGGGCTAGGCAATCACAGTTTGGAAGGTACATCAGCAGAGAAACAAACGCAGTGTCGAAAAAACAAAGGTTATTTGCGATAACGGTGTTTGAAGTTATATTATATAATATTATATGAGCAATTCGGACGGAGAAAGAACAATGAACGGCAGTTCGACAGTGCTGACTGCGGGTCGCCAGTATTGTGTTGTTTCCAGATTATCGCCATTCCATGTGAATACAGCAATCACTGTTCAGACCGGTTACCAGTTTCACGGGAGGGAGACTGTTGTGGAGAATTATTGGTGCTGTGAAACTGGCAACACTGACTTGAGAGGGTAGATAATTTAATTGTTTGTTGTTTGGAAAGAGGAAAGAAGTCAGTTGGAAGGTGGATGCTTTGCAGACTCGTGAATTGTACACTAGAATGTAAGTAATTTTAAGATTGAATGAAATGATTGTAAATATTAATAAACGCTTTAACAGCATTGAAGCTGCTCAACAAATGACTGCTGTCAATAGGTAATCATTCGCGGCAAAGTAATATCCCCATCCCAACACCCCCTAACCGGAGACCAAAAGTAGCCACTGGCGGCGACAGATAAATTGCATTATGTGCGATAAATCTCTATCATTCAGACCCTTCAGATAGTATATCGTAATTATTTCAGTCAAACCAAACTGTTGTTATCTGTTCATTTTTTGTAATTTGTTCTTCACTAGTTTTTTTTTACACCGTGTGACAATTTGTTGATGGAATTCAGCGAAAAATTTGAAAGCTAAACTGAAAAGCTGATGAAATTTTTTTTTTCTATTAATGCTCAATAAAAGTGCTACAAAACGGGTCTACCCCGTATGGCATAATGCCATTTGGCATAATGCCGTTTGGCATACAGTCGTTTGGCATAAAGTCGTTTGGCATAACAGTTGTTTGGCATAATAGTCGTTTGGCATAATGGTCATTTGGCATAATTTGAAAAGGAAGATTCTACAGTGGTACAGTAATATCCGGGACCATAAGATGCCTCATAAAATATCATGTTCCTTCTTTTTTCAAACAACATGACATAACTTAGGTGTTGGACACATTTTTGTTGAACATGCGCTGTAATATCCAGGACATAATGACCCCGGAAGTCATGTATGTTGCAATTTCAAAAAAGGCTTTATTGAATATCGGTTTCCTTGAAAAATGAAGATTTGAAGTATGTCCTATCAATAACTGACTACGGAATGTACCATCGCGAGCAGTTTATCCACACCCTCTCCCTTGATGGAAGGAATTTGATCAAATTCAATGTTTTTCACAATTATGCCAAACGGCTATTATGCCAAATGACGATTATGCCAAACGACCATTATGCCAAATGGCATTATGTCAAACGGGGTAGACCCCTACAAAACGATGTGCTTTATTACGTGTACGTTTTTTCTTCTCCTGGAGAATTCACTAATTTTATTAGACCAAATTCTAAGTGGAGCAGAAGTTGGTGGAATTGAAGGAAAACGAATGCGCGTTCTCATCACATCATGATTGAATTATTTTCGTATGGCACATTGATTAACGTTAATTTAATACAATTCCAGTTTACTACCAGTAGATTAGAATTAGAATAACTATCATACATGGGTTTGATGTTCATATTTAGAAGGCAAATATAACATAAAAAACAAAACAGAATAGCACAGCTCGTTATTACTACCCAGTTCAATTTCGTAACTACTTACTTACATAAAGTTTAATATTCGGACAGCTGGGTATATCGACTGGCAGTTTTGTAGTTTTGTTTTAACAACAAGCGATCATCTAAGATGCTATGATTTACAATCAGAAATTCCACTAACAGTGGATAAGAGTAAGCGCAATGCAATCAACATTCAATCCACGGGACTTTGGTGTATTGTGTACACCTTCTCCTAAATTGCTGTGTTTCTCTACTAAAACTAAAAAAAATCAGCTCTTTTAAAGAGCCTTTCCCTAAGCTTACAATACTCTTGATATCGGATTTAAATTAAACTAACAACGGCTAAAAATGACTCACCCCCTGATTTCTAAACTGGCATCTCGTGTCTCTGCTGCAGATGTTCCAACAATTGACGCGGTCGACCAAACGTGGCCCCGCAGGCATCGCACCGCAACGCTGCCCTTCGGATCCGGCTGTGTCCGTACGAATGCAGAAACAGTTTCGTCCTGGAAATAAACCTCCGGTTGCACTCGACACACTGAAACGGCCGGCTGTTGCTGTGGGTTCGCAGGTGCACGTTGTAAGCCGGACGGAAACGAAAGCGCCTCGAACAGATTTCACACTGGAACCGCCCTTCGATGGTTGCTACTTCTTCCCGGGGAGGAATCCGATATGGTGGTGAGCCTCGACGAGTCGCCGGTTTCCACTCACCGTTACGCAATCCACCTTGTCGGATTGATTCCACCCTGCCAGCGACCTCCAGAGCACTGTCACTCGTCTCCATTATATCACTGTCCTGAAACACAATCCAAGATCGATTTGTAATTTATTCATTCATTCAACGTAAGCCTGTTAGTTAAAAACTTTTGATCGGGTCACGTAATCAGGTAATTCAAATCTACAAAAATCTGAAGTTACAGTGTACTGGTGAATGGCGCAATATGCTGGAATGGACTACTCATAGAAATCAAACAAGAACGAAGATTGAATGCCTTCAAGAAAGCAATAATTAGGCTAGAATAACTCTTGACTTTTCATTTAATCTTTTTCGTAGTTTCTAAATGATTTAGTGATTCGTAAATGTTTGTTGTTTCAAAAGTAGATTTTCTTCAAATATATTTGATTTTCCTTGTCCTGATAAAAAGTGTACACCAGGGCTGGTAGCAAAAGTGGGCACCGAAAAAAGTTATTTTAGTGACCAGATTTGAGAAATAAGTGACTAAAAAGTGCATTTCGATTTTCGAAAAAGTGACTAAAAGTGACTTGAAAATCAAGTCATAATCAATTTTACTTCAATTCTAGTATACTGTTTTACGATCAATATCAAATATGATAGGGAATATTCCTTATGATCTTCTGCAGGTAGTATGTCTAGTTGAGTACCATATTTGGACATTTTTATTGTGCATCCAAAATTACAAGATATTGCCTACATTTGTTTTAAACTTCATTGTTAATATTTTCGTACATTATCCTTTTTTAGCAAATTTTCAATCTTTTCAAAATGTTGTGTCTTATATTACCAAAGTATGTTATTTTGTAAATTTTAATAAGAATTTGGAACATTTGTAAAATTGAATTTTTTGTCATTTCACATTTCCATTTAAACTCCAGCTCTTCTACCTCGTAAAATCAATATTTTTATGCATTAATCAATATTTCAAATAAAATATGATGACAGAAAATCGAATTTTAACGGGTCTGTTATGTGATTTTTACGAACTTTTTATGTAATTCTTCTAAGAATCGTTTAGATACCTTAATGAATTCAATATGTTTTCTTTTTTATACAAAATTATATCCAAATTGTATCAAGATTTGTTACAAATAACAAATTTTGTTCAATTTTTGTTAGAAGCACTTTGAGGTGATGAAGGAAATTATAACACAATTAAAACAAAATCAGTTATAATAACAAAAACTATTTCAAATTTGCTTCATTTTAAAACTGAATTATTCCACAATTTGTTAAAAAATATAGGAAAGAAAATAACAAATTTTGTTATAATTCAGTAATGGAATATAACAAAATTAGTTATATTTTTGTTTGATTTAAAACATCATGTGTAATATTTTTGCTTAAATTATAACAGATTTTGTATCAATTTTGTTCAGTGTGGAAGGAATTGTGTTATATTTTGTTGTTATTTCAACTACTAACCCGCCAAAATTATAACATATTTTGTTCGAAAAAATGCGCTAACTGAGTAACAAAATCTGTTACAACCCTTTCCACTAGTCGGGTTGTCTTCAGGGAAATGTCAAGAAATAAATTAATATTTATTTGTGAAAATTTTTGAAAAATCCGCGAAGAATTTCTAAAAAAATCTTGTTCTAAAAACTTGTGTGAGTAACAATGATGAATACCTACGATGATCTCTGAAAGATCTCTTGGATTCTTGAAGAATTTATTTCTTGATAAATTGTTATGATAATAAAAAATGCTGGAGAAATTTCTAGATGAATCCCAGATGCCATCAATCGAGGAATTCTTGGGAAAAGATTTTATCCAATAATAACTTAAACTTGCTTAACTAGCTTGAGCAATTCCGCAAAGTAATTGTGGATGAATTTTTGAGAGAATCCTTATAAAAATGCCTAGATTAAATATAAAAAGACGTAGGAATTATTGTAGGGTTTCTTGTAAAAAAGTCGATTTTTTTCGAAAACTCTGCAATAAACCTTTGGGGAAGAACTTTTCTAAGACCTGCGGGAAGAATACTAGGATTAACGCTTGGAGAAATCTGCGAAAGAATCAGTGGAAAGACATCTGGAGGAAATACTGAGATTTTTTCTTCAGAGTAATCTCTGTGCAAATTACTGGAGGTAGTAGCGTAGTAATGCTCTAAAATGTTTAGTACCAAATTCAGAAGAAATTCCTCTAAGCTTCTATTTAAAAACTGGTGGCGTTCTTGGTGGAGTTCTTGAAATTATTCCAGAAGGAATCTCTGGATAAATAGTTACGTAATAGTCTCTGAAGGTTTCTCTGGAGCCTCTAGAATGTTGCACCAGAATTCACTGCAAGCAGATTAACTATCTCTTTCCGACGACTTCAATCGACAGTTTCTTTATAAAAAAGCGTTTTTATAAAAAGTAATTCAATAAACAACATGAAACATTTTCAAAGAGTCTACTTTTTCAAAACCAGCTTAAATTTTATTGCTTGTTTTGCAACAGTAATTTGATTGGTTACCAATAGTTTTACAATTCAAAAAGTTAGTTGACTTTGGAAAGTATAGAATCATAATCTAATAGCATTCCTCTGGTTCGGTTTGCTTCAAGTTCGTCAAAAATTAATGGAGCTCTGGAGCTACCATGGGAAAGACAAGGTTAAGGCAAAAAAGTGGCTGTAGATACCATATTGATTATAATATCTTTGGAGACCTTAACTAAAAATAAACACTTTTTAGAGATATGCATTGAACTATTATCCAAGCCTTACAAAAGATCTGCTTTCCTGGAATATACTATTTTTCGTACCTGTTGTAAGCTTTAATCTTTTCCTATAAAATTATTTATTTCATATGGAACTGGGAATCGTACTTGCCTTTTCCATTTTTGCAATTCTAAGTCCTACTTCCTTATTTAAACAAGTCTTATTCGAAATAATCAAAATAACTAATAATTAATTGACTGAATATCTCAAGTAGTGTTGTAATAGCGGCGCAGCCGAAAGTTTTTTTAATTGAAAAAAATTTGTTTACAAAAAGGACATATTCTGCCATAATTCCAGGTTGAATAAAATTCCCTGATAATTCCAGGTTTTACCAGGTAGTAGACACCCTGCTAACTTAAAACTTAGCTTAAATTACAAAGGCCGATTCATAATTTTCTCCCGAAAATTTAGCTCAAAATAGTGGAAAAAAGTGACTTTAGTTGAAATGGATCACCCCGAAAGTCAATACCCCGAATGGTCAAGTACCCCGAAAACCAATACCCCGAAATCCATTACC
Source organism: Aedes aegypti (assembly GCF_002204515.2). NCBI lineage: Eukaryota > Metazoa > Arthropoda > Insecta > Diptera > Culicidae > Aedes > Aedes aegypti. Next base: position 461,379,307 of record NC_035108.1, read on the forward strand.
CCGAATAGTCCGTTACCCCGAATACCATTTCCCCGAATGGACCATAACTCCGAATTTTCTTGCCCCGAAAAATTCAAAATGAAGATGCGACAAATACATATTTTTTTTAAATAATTGGTTGAGGTTAAGCACGTCTTCTCTTGTTCGTTGGAGGTCATTGTCTATCAAATTGTCGCTAATGTATATGACAAAAGGAATCTAAAGATTCGGAAGTAAAAAAAAAAACTCCTCCTCTATCCAGCTTTTTACGCTAGCTATAAAACTGCAGGGGGTGATTTGATTTTGGCACTTATTGTCTACAGATTTTATGGTTTGATCTTAGTAGGCAGTGATCTCAGATTGTTTATTGAAATGTCAAAAATTTTCACTGTATTTATTATCGGCCACCATTTCTACCAGCTGGCAATTTATTAAAAACTTATCAGTAAATAATTCTTATTTTATCGTTTTAGGCACCGTAGGACCAAAAATCTATAAATGGGAAAATTTGCTACACCAAACCAATAGAAATAGAAACAAAATTGAAAGAAATAAGATCGGCTGTTCTGAATTTTCGATTACGACCAGAAAAGGCGGGCCGCCAAAATTTTGTAATCCATGCAAATTGTCTGTACCGAGATGTTCAAGGAGTTTTTCTTGTCCTTGTCTACGCCACTAATGTCCAGCGTAATTAATACATCACGCATTATGCTTAAACATTCAAAACATTCAAACATAAGTGGCTTTGTCCAACATTTTTTTGGGTGACATATTTTGGGATAGGTCATAGTTGATTTTCTCGTTCCTCCAAATTTTTAGGTTAGTTTACTGGCACACGTAGTGTTCGGTCACACCGCAACGACATCTCCCATTCACTGTATGCTAGGCGCATTCAGCTTCCGTAGCAGCGCGGCAGTGTATTTAATTTCGCTGCTTTCTCCCCCAGCTAGCAGCAAGCAGCCCAAATGCTTCGAAGCTCTCTCTGGTATAGATCTATAGAGAAATCATTTCCAAATTAATTTTAACTTCACAACACTGTTGGTAATGCTAATTTTTCTCTCCAACAACCATCCGAACCATTAACTCTGCCACTTATGTTTTTCAACCTGAAATAATCAAAGCATTATTTATAGATATCCATTTTCTAAAATCAGAACTGCAAATTTTTGACATTTCTTTATTGTCAACAGAAAAATTTCAACTTTAAAAAAGCTTGCTTAGATCCAACCATAAAAATTATAGTGTTGCCAAGATATGTCAGAAAGGGGTAATTCAAAGTTTATAGTAAGCCAGCGACCCATAACGCGGGTAGATCACCTTTTCGTGGTGCGTTATGGGGTAAAGATCTACCAGTGAACCCTAGTCCTGACTGCTTCAAACGAAGAGAACAGGATGTTATAGTAATCAAAGGAACACTTTTAGTCCTTGTTACATTTTAAACCTTGTTGAAAGTGACAAGTCTCGGTTTTCCCAGTTGCCGAGAATGATCTTGAGACAAGGAAAAAAAAATGTGTCGAATTCAACAATTTGTTTTCTAATCTTTTATTTATTTTGTTCTCTAGTTTGAAGAAGTAAGGACTAGGATTCTGATGCATGGACAATATCGGTGTAATTTCTTGGCTTTATCGAGGGATCCGATTTTGCCTGATAAAGGGGCGCGCCTGTGGAGAGTGCATGCACCACACTCTTCGAAGGGTAGGAACCTTTCAGTTAGAATCCTTTCCTGTGATCAAGTTAGGAATTACAACTGTAAGAAAACCGAATGCTTTATCACTTCTCGATAGTGACAAAGTAAAACGACATGCACTACACAAAGGACACGGGATATACTACAATAGATCAAATATTGGTCGCAGTGGTTTATGTTCCGAACAGAAAAAAAAAAGCCAGCGTAAAAAGCAGGATATGACGAAGTGTTCCCTACTTCAAAATATACTTTACTCAATGATATTAAATAACGGTGCTAGCCTGGAAGCCACTAATGGAATACAATTTACAACTTGATTTTTATTTGAATTCGTGTTCTTGTTATCAATGGTTTATTCTTCTTTTAATCAACAGCTATTCTTTAAAGCTCAAAATCTCACTCACAGGCATGCACTTAATTTTGTGAGGATAGCTGTGTTCACAGATTCATTGGGACATTTTTCGAACTGCTAATAACGCTGATACGGATTTCGTTTTCGCATGTTAATGTTAGAGACCTTTTTTTATCTTTATTAAGGAGACTTTCAGCCAGTGGCTGGTTCGTCTCCGCGTTAGAGACCTCTACCGCCCTATTTCAAAAGCGTTTTATTTTTTGATGGTAATGCATAATTGATGTTCAACATATTCTGGAATGGCACTAGAATATTATACTGACAACAATTTAAAAAATGCATCGGTAAAGAACAGCCGATGATAAAAGAAGAAAAAATCATTGATGGAAACGTTAAATATTATGATGCCGATAATCACTTTACAAGTGCAACTTTTGAAAGAATAGCCGATAATTAAAAGAAGAACGATTCCCTTGATGGAAGTTGTAATACCTACAAGATTTAATACAGACAAGTAATGCAGGAGCTTATTTTCAAGGTCGCCCGCCTGAAGTCACTGTCAACTTTGATTTTTGCTCAAGACAATTGTGTCAGTCGATTTTTTTTTGCAGCTATCGCTCAAACTTTAACTCATACAGTACAACTCAAAGAAGGGAAAATCATTGGTTAAAACGTTCACACTGGCATTATACAACCTCGAAAGAACAGCCGATTATTGAAAGAATAAAAAAATATTGATAGAAATGTTAGTAGTTGTGATAGTTATGTATATAGCTGAGTAGGCCATGCTGTACAAAAATGATGATTATCATTCAATCTGTCAAGTGCACAAGTACCACATTGGCGACGAGCAAGAACCCAAGAACAGCGGATAAACCAGTCGGAAGTTGGATCAGAATAGATTTCAAGGCATCTATAAAGGGTAACTATAAACGTCTGATTTTCCGAAAGATAGAATCTCATCGGATCAGACTCGAGGGAAAAAGAAAAGTCTCGCCTCAATTGAGGGAGATGCCTTAGCGGTGGATGAAAATCCACCCGGAGAAGGCAAGAAAGTCTCGCCTCAAAGGAGGGAGACGCCTTAACGGTGGATGAAAATCCATCCGGAGGAGGCAAGAATGTTTCGCCTCAATGAAGGGAAACGCCTTAACGGAGGATGAAAATCCTACCGGAGAAGGCAAGCATATCTCGCCTCAATGGAGGGAAATGCCTAAAGAGCGGATGAAAATCCATCAGGAAAAGGCAAAAATGGACTCAAGGAACGTAGAAGAAAATTTGAAAATTTGACCGCACCATCAAAGAGGTAGAAAAGGATACGGATGTCAAAACCGAATATAAATTCGGGTTTCTATGGTAAATAAATTTCCCATTGAAGGAAAAAGATGAGTAAAGGAGCAAGTGAAAAATTCATGAAAAAGAGACCTACGTGCTCAATAAAAATTGCAAATATTCATCTTAACGTGCATAAAAGAGAGCGACCACAGGATTGATCTGAATGATTATACGCAGGAACGACGTTGAAAATCGCTGAAAAAATAATTAATGTTCTACAAGACCATCTCTCATTATAGAAAAGGAGATGTGGTAGTTATGTATATAGCTGAGTAGGCCATGCTGTACAAAAATGATGATTATCATTCAATCTGTCAAGTGCACAAGTACCACAGTAGTTATTACGCCGACAATTATTTTAACACTGCCAGGAAAACCTCGCTTGTCGTACCGTTTTGACTCGAAATCCGGACACCTAAGGACGACAGTAACTTGAAAGTAAGATTTCTCTTACAAATTCATGAATGAACGTAAAATAATTTGATGAGGCTTAAAGCTTGTCATTTCCAATTGATGATTTGTTATATGAAATAGAAATTTATAGCATAAAAATTGGAAAAATAAGTAAAATTTATACTTATCTCTTGCTTCGAAATCCGGACACTGATTTAAGTTGGCTTCAAATTCCGGACACTTTTGCTTCGAATTTCCGGACACTTCAATCTTCATACATTTTACGTTAATATCTATGTAATGAAATCTAGAACTAACTAAACCTTAAAAATTAAGATATTCTCTTAGTGCAAACTATAAAAACGCTTCAAATCCACGATACTAAAGAAACTAGCAAGCAAATCTTTACCCATCCACAAGCACTACGGCTCATTCCAGTTGCCATTTATTTTTTAAGTCGACACTCAGACACAACATTAATTCTTATTTTCAGATAAACAAGTATATTAGAGATTAATAATAGTCGATTGAACCTCTGTAGCCATACGATTTGCTAAGGTTTAACGCCAAAAGGATTGATTTTTCTTCCGATTTGTGGGAGGTGTCTATTGGTAGTCGGACAAGTCCATCACACAACAACACAACATCATTAAAATAATAATCTTGCTCTCAAAAGTTCTAATAAACACCGGAATCGGTTAAACAGTTCAAACCGGAGGTTATAACACTGTGGAATATATAAAATAAAAGCACTACCGGGAGAGGATCACATCGAATTAAGCTTAACTTCTACAAATGTCCGGCTTTTGAATCAACAATTTTGCATGCCTCAAAATCCGGACACAGAGGTTTATGCAATTAAATAGTTAGTTCTGCACATATTTCCATCACTACAAATCTTCGTAAGCACCAATCAACACAAAGCTATATATTAGATGCATCAAAAATAGCTCCGACACACTTCACCCATTTAAAACACAAATATCGCCTCAGCTGTTATTCTTAGCATGGGGCCTTGTAGCAAACAAAATTTGCACTGCAGGTGACAAGCAATTCAATTTTATTTATTAATTTTATCAATTCCCAGGCTACTTTGATGCAGTTAACATTTAAATGAGCTCATCAAACGTAACTATCGATCTACATAAAAAAGTTTTGGTAAAACACGCATTAAATCTACTAAAATCTAATAATTCCTCAAGAGTGTCCGGATTTCGAAGCGTCCGGCAATTCGAAGCAAAACGGTACATAGAACGAGAAAGATGGAATTTTTGGCTCAAATTCGCGAGCGTCTTTGAAGAATTTTCTTAATGTGCATCACTGACTTTCGGGGAAGTGTCGCATTCGGGGAACTGGTTTTCGGAGTAATGTGTCATTCGGGGTAACGTTGCATTCGGGGTAATGGATTTCGGGGTACTGGTTTTCGGGGAGATAGTTTTCGGGGTAATGGTATTCGGGGAAGTGTTATAGGACCCACTGATAGGATACCGTGATCAATAAAATTACAATTACAATTACAATTACACCAGAAAAATTTGTTCACGGTTTGTTGTGTAGAACATTTTCGAAGGACTCATACAAAAAACGTGACAGAGGGGGGTCAAAAAAGTCTAAATTTAGCGTCACATAATTTGTGTACAATCCCATACAGAAAGCACCAATTAATTGAATCTGCGTCGCAAGCCGAGATCGACAGTCAAAACTCGTTTACAATTTAGTTTTAGCACGTTCACTCACCTCCGTTTCGGCTCGATAGAAGCTCTCGTCCAGCACCAGCGTGCTTTCTTCGATGCTCGGCGAGTCGATGTCAATCTGTGGCTCGATGGCCTCAAAGTTCAGGAACCGTTCGTGTTCCAACCGATGCTGCTGGAGCGTTTCCACCGTGTAGAACAACCGCTCGCACAGTTCGCATTTCCCGACCGGATCCTTCCGGACCTTGTACTTCACGACCGTGTAGGTTTTCTCGCACTTGGTCCGATCGAACGTGATGTCGAAGTTGTCCTCCCGTTCCTCAACGGTGCAATCCAATTGGATCGTTCCTTCCTCCTCCTCATCATCATCGCCATTTTGTTCATCGCTTTCGTCAAAATCTTCCCCGACGAACCAAGCGTTCTGTTTTACGATCATTTCCGACTCGTCCAACGATTGCTCCTGCTGCAGATCGATTTCGTTCCGGGACGATCCACCGGAAGACGTGTCCGCCGTAATTCCGCCGTGGGACTTTTCGTGCAGTTCCAAAAAGTCGGCATTCGTGAAACAAACGTCACAATCGAAGCATTTGTACAGGCAGGGTTTCTTGAGGCGCAGTTTTACGTTGTAAGTCCGGATCAGCTTGGTTCGGTCGACCTTTTCGCTGCTACTCACACTGGTTATCTTGCTCAGGACATCGGCCAGTTTTGTGTCCCCTCCGTGATCTACTTGTTCCTCTGTAGCTCCGCCATTGTAATTTTCCTTCCACTTCTTCTTCTTCTGTTGTTGTTGCTTCCGATTACGATACTGTCGGACGGGATTCACCATCGGTTCCAGGTTCTTCAATGCATCGTCCAGCGAGCGGAACTCGGTGCCGGAATCCATTTTTCCGTAAAATTATTTATCGTCCTACTATTTTTGGACGAAAATTTCACTTCAAAACCGCAGCAGCCTACTTACACAAAGCGCAACTGCGTTTCGTCTTGATTTTTATAAAAAAAAAAATTATTATGAAATGGAAATAAGGCTATCGCACCCTTCTCTTTCTAGCAACAAGATCAAATGGGATTTTTTGTTTGTTGTCTTCATACGGAAACGGTTTCCGTACACGCTCGTTCAGATCTACTCAAAAGTGAGTAGATTTCGACTCACTTCGGAACAAAGTGGAACTGCTCAAAAGTGAGTAAAGCCATGGTTACTCACTTTAGAGTAACACTGTCAAATGTCAAAATTAGAGTAACACTTACTCACTTCGTTTTATCCACAATTTGCGAAAGTGAGTAGATGTCACTCACTTTAGAAATAACATTTTGGAAATAAATTTATTATTTTTATTTATAAATAGAATCAGAAAAAAAAATCGAAAGACATAACATTTATTTTATTATCTCATACATAAATAGTACATTATATAACAAGTAAATAATAAAATTGTGATGTTTGTGTCCAATTTTTTCGCTTCTCTGGAATGGATCCCCGGAGGGGGATCCTGGGGGATTAATTTACGATGATGTCACGCGGCAACTTCCAGCGGGAAGAAAACCTAAAGGTTCGCAGTAAACTGTGGGCCGTGTTTACCAGAAATTAACGATTTTGCTGCGCATTAAAGCACTCAATGTTCTTCCGGTAAACATTCATTCGCTGGATGTTGATCCGGATGTTAGACCGAGCCAGTAGCATTTCCGGAAAGACTGTAAAGAATTGCTATTAGTTCAATAAAAAAATGTATGACGGTAAAACTTACTGTGTATAAACTTGTCTCTTGCGGTTGTTCGGGCAAAACCAGGACTTGGTTACTTTCAAAAACTCCGATCTCGCTTCACTTGATAGCGGATTAATAACAACAGTAACAATGTATCAACTATTGCACAACTTGCATGATTCGTTTTAGGTAATTATACAGGTTTTAAGCACTTGTTTTACTACTAATACATTTTCTTACAACGATATTTACTCCTAATCTTGGAAGCTGAAATTTTCACAAGTGTTTGACAGTTACAAAGTGAGTCAAATATGTTAGTGTTTACTCAAAAGTGAGTAAGGTCGTTTTCTTTCATAATTGAGTAACAAGTTACTCACTTTGATAAAATAAAGTTACTCACTTTTGACAGCTAGTATGAAAGTTCAAAAGTGAGTCAAAGTTACTCTCTTTTGAGTAGATTTGAACGAGCGTGTATGAAAACAATCCATAAGCGTGCGTATGCTGGAAAGAGAAAGGCGATTAAACGTCAGATTGCCTTATTCTGTTTGTCAGCAGGGTTGCCAGCCACACCGACGGGAGCGCGCGGGGTGAGCTCAGTTCGACCTACACGCTAAGATCAGTCTACCCAAATATGAGTAAAGTTTACCCATAATCGCCAAAAAGTGCACACACTCATTTTATGGGTAAAGTGATTTTACTCATAAATAGGTTAACGGCTGATACACAGACAAACAGACGTCACACTCTCATCGCTGTCCACCGACCAACTTTTTAACGATCGGTTCAAATATTGGGTAGGTGGTCATTTGACCACCCGCAGCGCTCGCGTTGTTTTTGTTCGTGTTTGACGTTTACACACTACCGCCACCTGTTGGTCCATCGGCCAACTACAGTGTTTTTAGCATTGGGCGTACATGATTTCGCGACTATGATTTTGATCGTGATTTGTTCTAAGTGTTACGTCTGTTTCTCTGTGGCTGATACCTCATAACGCTGAAGGGGGTGGGTGTCGTCGTGATGTTACAGCTTATACAAAATTTGTGAAATATTAATACAAAAAGCGTTATAAGGGGGTGGGTGTGTGTTGAAAATTACCATTTTCAGCGTTATGAAATATGTGAACAAACCCTAAATAGGTACATTGTTTGCAAGAAAAATCATAGAAAAAAAACCCAAATATGAGTAATTGTTTTCTCTTTTCAACAAAATGTCAGCTATAGCATATTTGCTTAATTTATCAAAAAAAAAAAAAAAAAAACAACTGCATTATGAACTATTGTTATAGCTTTATTGAAATAGCATAATTTAAACAATAGAAACCGACATAATTATGTAGAATTGCGATGTTGCTGGTAAAATGGTTGGCTCATGTTGGGTCACTGGTTCCGGCGAGTGCACCGGCTTCGAAAACTTTCGGTCGCAGTATTGAGATGGTAGCCGCGCAAAATTATTTTTGGCCTGAATAATGTCTGAAAAAATATACTTTACACAATGGACACTTATATACGATTCTGGTTTACTTACTTTCAGTAAAAAATAAATATTCCGTCACCTCATTCCAAGTATGAGCCTCTGCGCGTGCCATAAATTCTTTTGTTCTCTTGACTTTTACTGTGCGCCGTGTGTTGGTGATGTCTCGCTCTCTCTCACGGGCAACTTGAAAACAGGACGCACAGTAAAAGTCAAACGTTTTATAGCATGCATACACGCTAAGAAAATAGAATTGGGTCCTAAAATTTTTAATGAAATCTTGTTTTTATTCAATAACACGAAAGAGCATTTTACTGCAACTACTTTAGCAATATTTCCCGCTCAAATAACGGCTATATCTTGTTTAAACTTTAATTTAAAAATTGGGTCCATAAATGAACCTTGACACTTAAGATCATGTTTGACGTTCGCTTAGTCGACCAAAACACCACAAGGGTTTTAGTTTTACCACTGGGGTTGTTCCTATCTGACATTTCGGAAGGGACACGGAAAACAAAATACACCCAAAATTTGAGTTTAAGCCAAGGAGTGTGACAAAATCTAAAAAAATGTTTTTTGGACTCAAACCAACGGAAAACATTAGAAAATTGAGTAAACATGTGTTATTGGCCTAAACTTAAGCGTTTGGCACTAAAATTTGGACAGGGCTTTAGGACCCTATACTAGTTGGCTTAAATATCATACTAAAATCATATTCGATCTATTCACTCATTGTGATGCATATCGGCGTAATAAGCTTTGCTAGTATAAACGGTTTTTATTTCGGTCAATGTATTTTTGGATATTAAGCAACCAATCTATAAAGCTCTATTATCCTATAAACTGTTTATAAATAGCCATTTTAGTTCGGTCGATGTAAACAAAAATAATCGGAAGCTGTTTCTTATATTATTATCAACACATTTATTAGTTTTATAAGGAACTGGTCTATATTGCTACTATTTACAGCTGCTTTTTCAAATTTATTTTGCTTCCCGACATTGACTGATCCGGTCTCCTGCGCAATGCCACTTCGATTTCGCAAAATCCATTATGCTCGGTAAATTCAGTTCCAGAATAGTGTCCCGAATTTTTTCCGATTTCTTCACGATTATCGCGATGGATTTCAACAATCAAAACAAAATCAACTGAAAAGGTTTCATATCACGTTTACTGAATGGTTTAAATATTATAGCCAGCCAACTTACCTTCCAACAGATTTTTCGGCTGTAATTTGTACAGTTTTACGACACGCTGGAACTTCGGAAGATTTCCTTTATTTGAGGTTGGTTTGTTATTTTGTCTCCAAGAGTTTTCACATGCTGCTGAACAGGATGAAACCATACTCGAGGTATTTAGGCACCTTTTCGTGAATATTATGATTTTTTTAATGAACGCGACGCGACTTGCTTGAATAGCATGAATTAAGTAACCGAACAGAACGAGATTGACTTTGCAAAAGTCCAAAGAGTAGCATGGGTGACTACATATGCATGGTAAAATATATAAAAGAAAAATGCATGACAAGATATAATAATCCAGAGAATATTTTTTAAGTATCGCAACGATTAAATGAGGAAAATGTTTGAAAAATAATAATATGCATGCTAACTAGTATAATCGCTTTTCTCCGTGTAGGCTCATACTGCTCCAATACTCCAAGCAGACGGGCACAGCTTGCTGACATATTTTTTATTTTTCACCCATATTAGACTTACCCATATTTGAGTAAAAAAGTTCACCAAAAGTTTACTCTTTAACGAGTAAAAGCGGCTTCTGTCACATAATGGCTATTTTTTTACCCTTTTTGTGAATCTCGCTTGCGGAATAAAAAGGGTAAAAATTTACCCATTTTTAGAAGGGTAATGCAAATTTTCGTAATCTCAATGCCATACAAATACTGTTTTTATTACAAACAATGAACATTATATTACAAATTTAATAAATTAAAACATACAGGGCCCATTCACAAATTTCATAACGCTAGAGGGGGTGGGTGGGTGTCCTAGCGATGTTACGGCTCATACAAAAACTCAATAACATTCATACAAAAAGCGTTACAAGGGGGTGGGTGGGTGTCCAAAATGGCCAATTTCAGCGTTATGAAATAAATGAATGAACCCACATATGTTTTGTTCACATATAAGCTCCTCCATTCTGCCAGTTTCTGGAATTTCGCTACAGCCGGCTGGAACCAAGGCCAGAAGAACTGGAAAATCTGAAATGTCTGTGTGGTTTGAGATCAATAAAATTTTAACATTGCTATATAGGTCAATAACTTACCCCTTTTTCAACGCTGTATTTACAAAATAGAAAATTGAACTTAAAGATTGAAAATTATACTCAATCTTCGGTACTGCGCACAACACATCGATGGGATGTTCGCTTTAACTATTTATTCACCCATAAATGAGTTTTCAAATACCCATTTTTAATCTGCAATAGCCAAAACATAATGGGTGTTTATTTACCCGTTTTTCATTTCTCAATTCACCCATTTTATGACAGAAATCAATACAGAGTCAGAATTAGGGCGAATGTGAACACTAATAGATTGTCAGTAAAATCGGTTTGAAGTTCAGCGGATATAATTTCAATTCTATATTATGTTTCCGATCGATTTAATCGCATGATGCATTTTTGTATGATCCATTACAATATTACTTTTGCAATAAACCATTTGATTTATTTTCATATTATGAACAACATGTTAAAATAAATAAAAAAGCATCATGCGCCATTCATCAAAATTGAGGATTGTTGCGCCCCTCGGTTTTTCGTCTCCTTCAGTTTGACAGCAGCGATTGCGCCTTTCTACCTCATCCTTCTGGGTTGACTATCATCAGCTTCGCCGTTTTGCTACGCTCTTTCACACGAACCTTCTTCACTATCGACCTTCTGCACACTCAGTTTTAAATGCGCCCTGCTGCCACACTCAATCGCAAATGCGCCCGGTTACCGCAGGGGGGAAAGTGGGCGAAATTGACAACGTTATTTTCAAGAAACAGTTGTGCAGTATATGATTGTAGTTTATCAAATAAACTGTAAGGTGAATAAAACTCAATTTGTTTACATTTGTCAGTTAGGCCGTTGTTCTGGTACTGTATAGAAATGTGTGCTATTTGAAAATGGGTAAATTTGCACCCATTTAAGAGTATTCGCAAACCACCGTGTAGCGTGTATGCACGCTAATTTGATACTACAGGCCTTTTCGCAAGGCGTTTTAAATCTACACGGGAAAACAACATCTGTGGTAAAATTGTATGGACCGATGCACGAGTTCACTAATTTGACGTTTGAGCGGTGCCAAATTCATTCGTTACCATGGCCACATAAATAACATGGCACCGCTCATACGTCAAATAGTGAACTCGTGCATTGATCCATAGCTGATGCATATGCGTTTACGCTGAAATCCTGATCGATTGGTCACTAGCGGGTGGTAATCAATCGATTGAGTTTTTAACTCAAACGCACTTCAAAAAATGCACACGTATTGTACTTTTCAGCTGCGGGCTATTAATAAAACGGTCTGATTTGTTTGAACCGAAATGATCCGAACAGTTGTTCTCAGTGTAGAAATTCGTAAGGGTGCTTCCGTGTTTGAAATATTTCAATTCCCATACCCATCCAGGGCAGTGTTCACTTCCTTTTATAGTTCGACCTGTGCGTCGAACACCAATATTCTCGTTTGACAGACAGCCAGTGGGTAACAGTGCAAGACGACGCGCCCCACGAGGTAAACACACATTGCTCGGAAGGCGGCCAATGAAGCTACATGCCGAGGCTTTGAATTGAAAAAAGTTTGCTCTGAAAAATCTTCCTAATTTCCCACTCTCATCAAGTAACGTTTGCATTGTTCTCATCAAAATGGTAAGTCGTTTTAAATGATTGTGAGGATTAAACATGGTACGGTCTCCTAAAAACTTTTCGTTCTCTATACGTAAACATAACCTCGCTAAAACACACGTTTCCATTCTAGACTGAGGAAGTGAACCCGAAGGCCTATCCGCTAGCGGACCAGGCGCTGACCTCGAAAATCATGACCCTGATCCAGCAAGCGGTCAACTACAAGCAGCTGCGCCGCGGTGCCAACGAGGCCACCAAAACGCTGAACCGAGGCCTGTCGGAATTCATCGTGATGGCAGCCGATGCGGAACCGCTGGAAATCATCCTCCATCTGCCGCTATTGTGCGAGGACAAAAACGTCCCTTATGTCTTTGTCCGCTCGAAGCAAGCCCTGGGACGGGCCTGCGGGGTATCCCGGCCAATTGTGGCCTGTTCCGTCACGATCAACGAGGGCTCCCAGCTCAAATCGCAAATCGTCACCATCCAACAGGAGATTGAACGCTTACTGGTTTAGGTTTCTGCTCATCATAGACTAAAAAAGTGTACAAATTTATCATTAGAGCATTTTCAACGGAACGCGAAAATGGTGGTAAATAGGATACCTACCGCTAAGAGATTTTTATTTTCAAAAATCTAATAAACGAATCTTGAAACCAAAATGGCAGATTTTTCGTTGGGTTTGGGTTTACAAATCACACATCCTTGTTTCGTATACAGTGACTCAAATTTATATTCGTACAGGGTACTGTTGGTAAATAATGATGCATATATCGAATTTAGTTTACATTATTGATGAATCTCATAGGAGGTGTCTCCTATTGTTCAACAACTATGAACTGTTTCCATGTTTTATTTTTGTTTTTATTAGAGTACATTTAGAAAAAAATATAAGGGACATAATCATATCTCAAACAAACTTATTAAAAATATCACTGTTTAAATGATTTTTGCTGTAAAATCCAATAAGTCTAAGCTTGCCAGATGGTATATCCTTTGGGAGGAAATGTTCTCTTTTTTCATACGACAACAATCTTATTTTGTTGTGGTCTTTTGTTATAAAAAAATTCAATATTTTCACAAGTTATAATAATAAAAAAATTTGGGTAAATATTTTTACATTTTTAATTTTTAATAACTTATCCTACCCAATTTATGAAAGTGAATATTGTGTTGGCGAGTTTGTCGCTAGTTTTGAACCTCTAATGAAGATATTTGTGCGGGAAATCTCGGGTATCCTGGCCGGCTAATGCCCCTACTCACAATCACCAATTTAAAGGCACTCAGCAGAAAAAAAATGAAAATAGAGCTATCGATGAAAAAGTTCATTTCAAGCTCGGCGTCGAAATCTTTTACAGTGCAATACCACCAAATAAAACCGATAGAAAACGCCATTGCATATGCATTTGGTTGAGTTCAGATGTATGACACAAAAAGTTGGTTTCATACATCTGTGTACAACCAAAAGCATAAGCAAAGGCGTTTTTAGTCTCAGATGATCTTTGTTAAGGCGAATGGCGAATGGCCTCTAAGGGTTCATTCAAATATTACGTAACGCAAAATTTGCTAATTTAAGACCCCCTCCCTCCCCCACGTAACAGCTTTTGTATGGGAAATTTTAAATTTTTGTATGGACCGTAACACTATGGAAGACCCCCTCCCTCCCCTGTTGCGTTACGTAATATTTGAACAATCCCTAATCAAATTTGTATGCGTCCGGCGAATAGAGGTACCGTAAAACGGGGTAACTTTGATAGTTTTTTCGAAGAAAACTTGAATTTTTATGCATGTTGTTTCAAATAATTTTAATTCATATTTTTAAAACAAGTACTGGTATCCTAACTAGCGATTCCAGTTGATAGATTTCCAATAGATTTATTCTTAATGGATATATAATTTTTCATATAATCGAAAGTCGGTTCTCTGTTTTGGGGTAACTTTGATAATGGAGCATCACTCGAACAAAATTGAATGAATTACAGAACATTTGTAAGGCGTTGCATATCTTTAGGCGTTTAACGCTATATGGAAATTTCTGACTTAGATTACAAAAATGGTCCCAGTTTGTAAAAATAGTACCGTAATCCGGGGTAACATTGATCATTTTTTTGAATATCTATTAAATATTTCGTTTAAAAATGCAAATGTTGCTAATTTTATATTTTTAAAACAAGTACTGCCACCCATAGCTCGTGAATATATACTGTATTTTGTTTTTGAAAGATTGAAGGATGTTTTAAAAAATGTTTTAAGTGATTTTTTGATTTAGTTGATATGGGGTAACATTGATCACTTATATAAACAAAATTCGGTAATTTTAAAAATGTCGTTACCTACTTAAATCGAGACCTCTGAAGCCGAATATGAAGACCAAATGCGTACAAGTATTTTACTCTTTGAGTTATTTTAAAATTAAAAACACCTCGAACCACGGAATACGCCTAAAGGTAGGCAATTTCCTAAGGAAATTCCACATTCTTAACAGTAATTCGTCAATGTTGCCTAATTGAGCATACTTATAAAAGTTTTGACAACGGAATCGTTTTCGGCGATGTAGTTTTTAGTAAGCACCGCATTTTCCTTGCTCATATCGTTTACATAACTTATGTGAGACATGAATCTTCGGTAGTGTCATCCTTAACCATTGAAATCATTGTTTCGAAAAGTTGACAAATTTACGCATAAGGTAAACTCAATTTTCGTAAAAATCTTCACTTTTATTAGTTTATGAATATAAGAAAGAGAAGCACCATTCGTGATTTGAATATGTGCCATCAATAAATGATGATACGATTTTTTTACGACATTAGTCATTCCGATCAATGTTACCCCGCTGATCAATGATACCCCGGATTACGGTATTCGCTAAGAGTTTTGAGACCGAATTCGAGTTCTACTATAACTAGGCTATCAAGTATAAGTGACGAATTCATTATGACTTCATCAAATAGTGATCGTAGAACAGATTGTTTGAGAGCATTTCAAAATTGCTAAAATCTTATAAATTTTCCATATTTGCATATAAATCCTCAAATGTACTTGATTCCAAAGGAAATAGCTTTAACATGAAGTGTATTCGTTTTGCTTAACAGATTAACAGGAACTTTGTTATTTCGTTTAGTATGTTGAGAGTCTCGCATTATCAAAGTTACCCGCATTATCAAAGTTACCTCGTTTTACGGCACCGTAATTTCGGCTGAAATTGATCACTTTTCAAGGTTTTTCTTGTCTGATTTCTATAATGTTGACAATGTCAAACAACTGAATACAGGAAAACAAGTATGAAGGTGAGCCTCATTGACTCAAGTACCGAAATTTTCTAACAAATGTAATTTTAGTGCTAAAAAATATGTCTAAAATTAAAAATCGGGAGATCTCATTTCGGGGTGAAATTGATCACTTATCAATGCCATTATTGTTAGTTTTCAAAACAACTTTACATAATAAATTTGAGCTCCCTGAATCCGAATATGCTTGCCAAATTCTTAACAATACAATATTTATAGAAATAATGAATGTTTAAATTTCAAGAATAACGCAGAAAACGCCTAAATGTATGCAATTTTCTAAGGAATTTCTTGATATATTACAGAAATTCAATTATTTCAACCAAATCAACGAATTGGTACGAGTTTTGATTATAAAATCTAGTTTGGGGATATAGGGTTTCAATGCTAGTAATGGACCCCTTAGTAGCTGAAATTCATTCTGGACGCTTTTCCGCAATGATATCTCAGACGCATATACGTTTTGTGGAGTCTAACAACAAATTCAATGTCTTTACTTCATAGTATGTCTATGAAACATACAAAATCATCCGATTTTTCCAGCGAAATATGCATTTGAAAAACTGTTGTCCAAATGCCTATTATAGGATTGTTTACAAATTTGACGTTGCGTATTATGGACCCTCCATTTGATTCCCATGTAATCCGGCTCGCTGCCGACGAGCCTATTATGGACCCACCTGAAAATGCGTATTATGGACCCTCGTGTGTGGTTTCATTTACTAAACTGTTCAAATATCTGTATTTATGCGTCTCAAACCAAATATGTTGCCTGAAACTGCTGACTAACAATGTAATCGAAGTTCCCCCGGTGGATTTTCATAGGAATAAAGTGGCTTTGAGTGTTAATTTTATGTTTTTCTTTAGGGGGTCCATAATACGCAAAGGGTCCATAACCGGCATCGACTTCCTATCTTTAGTATCCTCACAAACTTTCAGGATTATACCATGTCCAAATCCTTGTATAGAACTAGAAGTTTATTGATGTTTGTCAACACTGCACCGTACAAGATTTTTAAATTTTACATTATTTTCATATAAATAAACATTTTTGAACGCAAAAAACTTCACAACACACAATTTGGACATACTTACGACAAACAACGTTCATTCACTGCAGGTTACATTGATATTTGTGCTCCATTAGGAAGAAATAAAATCGAGTGACACAGTGATCAATTTCACCCTACTGATCAATTTCACCCGAATTTACGGTAATAAACTATAGAGGAAGAATGTCGCTGGCGTCACTGTCGGAACATCTCTTGCTGGCGGAGATAGGCGGGGCTATAAATGTCAACGCGGAAATGTATGCAGTTTGACAGTTATGTACCCGACATGTTTCTGAGCGAGAACAAAAAGAACACCAGCGACATTCGTCCTCTATAGTTTTCTATCGCTATGGACCAATGCACGCGTTCACTAATTTGACGTTTGAGCGGTGCCAAATTCACTCGTTACCATGGCCACATAAATAATACGGCACCGTGCTATTTACGTGACCATAGGCCAGGAGAAGTGGATGAACTTGTCATTCATTTTGCTGTCAATTCTCATACAAAATCTACTTTTTCTCTGACATAAATTCACTCTAGGTGAACCACTTCCCTGGCCTATTGCAACAAGTGAATTCGGCACCGCTCAAACGTCTAATTAGTGAACTCGTGCATTGGTCCATGGACTAATGCACGAGCTCACTAATTTGACGTTTGAGCGGTGCCGAATTCACTAGATTCCAAGGTCACGTAAATAACACGGCACCGCTCAAACGTCAACGGGTGAGGTGCATTGGCTTATTTCAAAGTAATGAAAATCAGTTAAGCCTCAAGCACAATGTGAGCGACAGCGCGGTACAACGGCAAAACGACATGCCCATCTTGAGCTACACTCTACTTGTCAAGTCAATGTTGAAAAGGATTTAGTCAACACTGGATTGATAAGTACAGAGTAGATCAAGATGGGCATGCCGTTTTGCCGTCTCGCGTTGCCGTTCACATTGTGTTTGGGGCCTTAGTTTCGCCACAGCTGGAAAGGTATCAGCTAGAGCTGCCAGACGATTTGATAGAAAATCTGTATCCATCAGGTTAAAAAATCTGTGTCCCATACAAAAAAATCTGTGTCCATACAAAAAATGTTGAAAGAAAATCTGTGTTCCATACAAATTGAATCTGTGTCAGAATAAAAAAATCTGTGTTATACAGATAAATCTGTATATGTGGCAGCCCTGGTATCAGCATACTTTCTGCATGTAAGCTTATATACTGACAGTTTTTCAAAACTGAAAACTCGGTTGAAGGTCATGCTCACAAATCTACTTACTTCTAACATGCAAGGAATAGTGTAGGTGCTAAGATGAACACCTCTCACGCAGGAGACCACATATCAAGTTTGTCGACTCGCCCTTTGTTTTCATTTTTGCAAATGCTGAGTAAACATTGCAAAAAATTGTAAACTCAATAAAAATCACTTTTAGTCAACTAAAATATAGTTAAATTTTGACGTTTGACGTTTGTAAATTCAATCAAAAATATAGTTGTCAAGAACTATATGGTATAGTTATGTTTAACAATATACTGTCAATTTAACTATATTTTTAGTTATCTCCAAATCAATCTTAAAATATAGTTAAATTGACTGGAAAAATGATTACGAACACTATATTTTGTTCTCCGTGTACCAATAGGGTCCTAAAGCCATGTCCCAATTTTTATGCCAAACGCTTAAGTTTAGACCAAGAACATATTGTTCAGACTAACTGCCATTTCAAAAAGTAGCATACTTTCTTTTATTTTTGCATATTTCTACATTGAAGTGTATTTTTGAGTTTTCTTCGCAACCTTGACGCGCTATGAACACGCAACTCGCGACGCTAATAAAAAACTGTTATTGTAATAGAGGTAATAAACTATAGAGGAAGAATGTCGCTGGCGTCGCTGTCGGAACATCTCTTGCTGGCGGAGATAGGCGGGGCTATAAATGTCAACGCGGAAATGTATGCAGTTTGACAGTTATGTACCCGACATGTTCCTGAGCGAGAACAAAGGGAACACCGGCGACATTGGTTCTCTATAGTTTTCTATCTCTATTCTAATTTTCGTTAATATATACAGTCCATTTCTCGAATTCCAGTCCGAAACCGTACACATATATTTACTCAATTATTTAATGTTTTCTGGTAGTTTAAGTCCAAAAAACAGCTATAGTACCTGTGGTAGATCTGCATATCAATGAGCAGGCCGTGCTTTTGGGTGCCACGGGTGCCACTCATTATTACTGAAGCTGTCAAGGAGTACAGATGGGAAAACATCACATTGGCGACGAAGATGGGATCCACGTAATTCCGGAAAAGACGAAGACTTCAAGAATAAGAACGTCCGTTGCTGTAGAAGATGCTTGAAGAGTTCTGTCTCCGACATCAATAATTTCGTTTCAAAATAATGTAAGTTTAATGATATGAAACTCGTTACAAAACGAGTTGCCAAAGCGATAGATTCGATCTGTCGGGTCTGGCACAGAATGCTCGCCTTAGAAGGGCGCAGCCGAAGCGACAGTCTGGCAGAAACTGAAATGCTCGCCTTAGGGTGCGGCCAGGGTAGACGCGAATTGCGAAGCGAAGCGAAAATTGCCTGGGAAGGAATAACAATTACTAATAATGAAATGTCAAACTCCAAAGGATTTTCGTGTCGCTTCGCGTGACGCGTCTACCCTGGCCGACACCTTAGAAGGGAGCTGCCTAGCATCAGATTCGTTCTGTTTGGGTCCGGCTGGAAAACTAATAAAAGCTCGCCTTAAAAGGGAGCTGCCACAGCGACATTTACGAACTGTCGAGTTCGGCTGAAAAGTGAACGAGATGCTCGGCTTAGAAGGGAGCTGTTGTAGCAACAGATTCGATTGATTTAAGTCAGTCCAAAAGAAAAAAAAAAGAAGAAAGCTCGCTTATAAGGGAGCTTTCGTAGCTACGGATGCGATCCGTTGGGTTCGGTCAAAATTGAAAAGCTGGTCTAAGAATAGCACACAGTGCAACAATATTGTGTCAAAAATATAATGTCTGATCATCTCTGCTTAAAAAGAGCACAACTTCTGTTAAAGAAAAGAAGATGTGTAAGATCTGCATATCAATGAGCAGGCCGTGCTTTTGGGTGCCACTCATTATTTCTGAAGCTGTCAAGGAGTACAAATGGGAAAACATCACAGTACCAATTATGACAATAGTGGGAACAACAAGAGATTTTTCTGATAGTTTCACTAGAATATGACGGCTACTATTCACATGAATGATAAACCTATTTGTTTTTGATGATAAATAAGCCTTGATAAGAGCATTCGTGCAATAAGCTTCGAAAAATGAACATTTGAAAATTTTTCCTCACACATATGTCACCTTCTTAGCAGTTTGCTAAAGGACACTTGTCACGAAATTTAAGGTGAAGATGAATTGAAGCCAGAGTTCAAATTCTCAAGAGCACGGATCTAGTGAACCAAATATCCTTTCAATCTGAAAACTTAATCGATTGGTCACCTGCTGGTGGTGACCAATCGATTAGGTTTTCAGCTCAAACGGGTGTTTGGTTCTCCAGATCCGTGCTCTTGAAAATTTGAATTTCGGCTTCCATTCATCTTCACCTTAAGCTTTCATCCGGTAAAACTGCTTCAACCGATAAGTCTATACACTTGATTGCGACTCTTAAGGCCCAAACGCAATGATAGCGGAACGGCAACGGAATGCGGAACCGGTTCGCCAGCATGAATCACACCATCTCGACTGAGCTGACAACGAATGAAATTGGATTAACACTGAGTGGACAAGCTTGTTGTAGTTCATGCTGGCGAACCGGTTCCGCATTCCGTTGCCGTTCCGCTATCATTGCGTTTGGGCCTTTATCCTTATAGATTTGTTGAGAAAACAACAAATAGTGGCCTTCTATAAATTACGACACACTCTCTGGGAATGATACACGGAAACGTAACATCCATACATAATTTACGAAGCCTCCATACAAGAAGTGTGATATATCCAGGTTAGGGATTGAAAATGGCTATATTTTGTGTGACGTAATTTATGGATGACCCTTATGATTCTTCTGAGGTTTCTGGTTTCCTTAAGAAATTTAGGATTCAGTTACCCGTGGCATTAGCGGCTACCATTAATTGAATTGTTTAAAACATATCTGTATTGCGATTTTTTTTACCACTTAGATTTTGATGATCTGAATTTCGTCTTTCTCAGATTTCGCTGCCCCTTTTCGATCACCGTCGCCCATGCAGTTATTCTGATGTTCATGACAGTTTATTCCGGCCGGCTCAGTGTTTACCATTTTATCTGTATTCTCGACTCACCAGCTGGTTTGCTTTACACAACAAAACCAGCTGGTCTTCTGATGTATACAGTCATCGTCATTATGCTCACGCTCCAGCTGGTCTTGCTATCGTGTCAAAACTAGGGTTACCATATTTGCTCTCAACGTAAAGAGTACATATTTACAACTCTGTAAAAGAGTATGTAGTATAAGGATGTAAATTAAAGAGTTTAATAAAACATTATCTTAAAAGATATAAAATAATCTTGTAAAAAAAAATCAATAGTTTCCGATAGCTTATATCTACCAGTGTAATCATGATCATCGGAGCAAACCATTTTCGTTACGTACAAGCACAAGTGAGACGAACCCGAATAGGCATTCACTAAGAACCAAGAAAGAAGAACGAGTGCGAAGCGAATGGACGGACGAACGCGGGAAACGTTCTTCGAATCACGACCGATGCTGAATGGACTGCTGCTCAGGGATGCCAAGTCAATTTTTCAAAAATCTGGAAGATTTTGAAAATTTGTCTGGATCGCTTATGTCGTACATGGAGAACCTTACAAATTATTTACAGAACCTTATAAATTCATTTCAAATTTTATCTGGATCTTCCAGATTTTTGTAAAATGGGGCCTCTAAAATCTGGAATATTCCAGACAAATCTGGAAGGTTGGCAACGCTGCTGCTGCTAGCGGAAGAAAAGAGAGAGAAAATCGTCAGTATGATGCTCGCGGTGGCAAAAAGGTCTGCCGATGTGAAAGTTAGTTTGTTAACGATTTTCAACGCGGACGGATTGTAATCGATTGAAGTGTTTTGAAAATATATGCCTGTTGTATGAAAAAATGAATTAAGATAGATTTAATTTTGAAAGAATACGACATGGCGCAGTCGGTAGGATGAGGTGAATGAGGTGAAAATGTGAGAGAACAGGACGCTATGAAAAAAGGTAAAAAGTATGGGGGAGGAGCACAAATTTCGACTAATCACTAGTTTTCGACCCATCTATATGGGTAGATTTTGTATGGAAACTGAATTTTAGCACAGAATTCTTGTGGGTCAAAAATTAGTGCTTTCTTTTCAGTGTCTGATTTGAAATAGTTTCCAAGATTCACAGCTGATATAATTGAATGTTAACAAGACAATGGATCATTGAATGTAGTTTTTGCCAGTGCTCACCGCATCAAAACAAAGGCGCCACTGTATATGGGAATTACCATTGTGACAGCATTGCTGTTCTGTCAAACACACAAGGCTACGGTGGCGCTATCTATGCTTTCCATAGCGGCCGTTTTGGTTATTTTAATGATCCATTGATGACATTTCCTACAAATAAAAGTGTTCCACTTTAATCAATAACTGATTTCTTTTGATTAATTGTTGATTTATGGAAGGAAACAGAATACAAATTGGCATGTATTTCTCATGTGACCTTTTTTTGCCACCATCCGCTGGGCGTGACTGCAGAAAATCAAATTTGTATGCAATTTAAACTTATATATTGATGACAAAGTTATTATTTTACGTCACTAGTAAGGACAGAATATTGCAAAATCGGCAGCGCTTCATTTTATTTAAAATGCTTGTTGTTAGTCATGGAAGAAATTACATTGACAATATACATAATGAAATATTTTT
This sequence comes from Aedes aegypti, assembly GCF_002204515.2. Classification (NCBI taxonomy): domain Eukaryota; kingdom Metazoa; phylum Arthropoda; class Insecta; order Diptera; family Culicidae; genus Aedes; species Aedes aegypti. The sequence goes on from NC_035108.1 coordinate 461,401,982, forward strand.
TTGTAGTTTCGAAACAAATTATTGGTATTGAATCTGACATACTATGAAAACTGCTAGTATTGCAGATTCGTGGATTCCTGCAAGTTGCTTAAAAATAAAGAAAAAATAATAAAATAAGCAGAGCGAGTGGGCTACTGCTAGCATTGCAGATGCGTGGGTTCTTGCATGTTAATTGGAAAAAGGAAAATAATAAAATAAGCAGAGCGAGTGAGCTACTGCTAGCATTGCAGATGCGTGGATTCCTGCATGTTGATTAAAAAAAAGGAAAATAATAAAATAAACAGAGCGAGTGGGCTACTGCTAGCATTGCAGATGCGTGGATTCCTGCATGTTGATTAAAAAAAAAGGAAAATAATAAAATAAACAGAGCGAGTGGGCTACTGCTAGCATTGCAGATGCGTGGATTCCTGCAAGTTGCTTAAAAATAAAGGAAAAATTATAAAATAAGCAGAGCGAGTGGGCTACTGTTAGCAATGCAGATGCGTGGATTCCTGCAAATTATAAAAAAAAAAAAATAGTAAAACGAGCAGAGCCAATGGGCTTTTGGAAATTACAAACCTAGATTATTTTTTTCTTATTTTGTTGCTCAGTTAAGCCTGGCATCGAAAGATATTTTTTTTTCATGGCTTGAAGGACTGTTTTGGAGCCTGAACAGCTTTATTCGAGATAATTATTAGAATCTATTGCTTATTTAAAAGTAGCTTATGTCCAAATTTATAGACTCGAAACTTAATGTTTCTTGATTTGTTGTTTCTCAGATTAGTGTGGAGCCTGGTAAGCTCAATCCAAAAGAGGTGAATAAAATATGCAAATGATCCTTATTGAGAGATAGAATTTGTATTGTATAAAAATGTTTTAAATTTTCTGGTTTTGTTGCCTCACGGATTATTTTGGAACCTAGACAGTTCCATTTGAGATAAGTTATGAATATCAGCTATTATTGTTTATTCAGGAATAGAATATGACAAAATTAATGGATTAGGAAATTAATCAAAGGTTTTCATGCTTTGATGTTTGGCGGATTATTCTAGAGACTGCTAAGCTTCATCCAAGATAAATGAAGCAAATCAATGAGTATTGCATATTGAGTGGTAAAATATTTAAATTCTTACTATATAAGAATTAAGAATGCTGGAGGAAATTTTCTTGGTTTTGTTGCTCGACGATTTTGGAGCCTGGATAGCTCTATCCGAGATATACAATCAAAATGTTCGATTATTATTATTTCAGAGAATATGACAATATAGATAGATTATAAAGTAAATTAAAATGTTCATGGTTGTGTTATGGATTATTGTGGATCCTGGTAGGCTCCACTTAAGAGACGTGAAAAAAATCAATTAGTGTTGATTAGCGGAAGATTTAACATGTAAATTTCTATTGTTTAGGTATGTTGTTCGATCAAAATCAGAAATGATAGCATATTTTGAAATTATTTTGAAGCCTGGACAGCTCCATTCGAGATAAGCAATCATAATCTACGAATATTGTTTCATAGGTAGAAAATGTTAATATTGATAAGAAAAGATAGTCACTTATAATCCAAGATAAGGGATCAAAATCGTTTATTATTGCAGATTTTAAAGTTAATTTGGAGCGTGGACAGCTTCATCCGAGATAAGCATTCAAAATCTGCGATAATTTATGTTTCTTTAAGGTGGAATATCGATTAGATAATAACATTGATTGAAAGTTCTATAGTTTCGTTATGGATTATTGCAATTCATGGTTAGTTCCATCCAACAAAAGTGAAGATAATCAGTTAGCATTGATTGAATATGAGAATTTCTAACGTCTAAGAATGCTGTTCGAAATTTCTGGTTTTGTTGTTTGACGGATGATTTTGTAGCATGGACAGCTCCGTCTGAGGGAAGTAATCAAAATTACCGATAATTGTTTATTGAGAAAAAAAATACAAAATTGATAAATTATAAAGTTTATTGAGGTTTCCTTGTTTTGTTGTTTGACAGATTATTCGGGAGCCTGGTGAGCTTTATTCAAAAGAAGTGAAGAAAACCTATGTGTTGCTTATTGAGTGATAGAAAGAACATGTAAATATCTATTGTTTAAGAATGTCGTTTGAAATTTTCTGGTTTTATTGCTTAATAGATTATTTTGGAGCCTGGTCAGCTATATCCGAGATGAGTCTTCAACCATCGATTATTGTTTATTGAGAAGTAAAATATGACAAAGTTGATAGATTAGATTAGTTCATTGAGGTTTTCTTGTTTTGTTGTTTGACATATTATTTTAGAACCTGGTAAACTCAATCAAAAAAAAAAAAATGAAGAAATCCTATGTATGTTGCTTATTAAGTGATAGATACTGTTCATTCCTATTGTAAAAGAATGTTGTTTGAAATTTTCTGGTTTTGTTGGTTGACGGTTTATTTTGAACCCAGGACAGGTCCTTCCGAGATAAGTTGCCAAATTCAGCGATTATTGTTTGTTAAGAGCTAAAATATGTAAATATGGATAGAATAGAAACAATAAAGTTATCTTGTTATGTTGTCTGACGAATTATTCTACAGTCTGATAAAATCTATTCAAAAGAAGTGAAGAAAATAAGTAAATGTTACTTATTCAGATATGGAGCATATGAATTTCAATTTCAAAGAGTATTGACTGAATTTCCTGTTTTGTTTGACGAATTATTAGGCTCTACAGCTAATAATTCAAGATAAGCGACCAAAATCAGTGATTTTTATTTATTAAGAGGTTGAATATGTCGATATTGATAGATAAAAAAAGTGCAGCTTTCTTGTTATGTTGTTTGGTGGATTATTCTGTAGCCTGGTAAGCTCCACCCAATAGATATGAAGAAAATGAGCAAATGTTGCTCAAGGCGTAATAGAACATGTAATCTATTGATTCTTTCAGTATGTACAGCTTCATTCAAAATAAGGGATCAGAATTCGCGATTGTTGTATATTTTGGTGCGTGGAATATTCAAAATTGTTAGATTAGAAAGTTAATTAAAGCTATTTTGTTTTTTTTATGTAGAGCCTGGTAAGCTCCATTTATAAGAAGTGAGAAAATTAGTGAGTGTTTATAATTTGAAGATTGAAAATTTAGATGTCTGGTATAAGAATGTTGAATGAAAATTTTCTGGTATTGTTGCTTGACGGATTCTTGTGGAGCCCATAAAGCTTAATCCAAGATAAGTTATAAAAATCAATAATCTTTTTTCAAATCTTATCTTAGGTAGCTAAAAATGTCGATATTAGGAACTGTGTACTTTTAAAACAATTGTTGCTTGACGGATTATTCTAGAGCATGGTAAGAGAAGAATAGATTAAATACAGCAATTTATAATAACGTGGATAACACAAAAGTTCGTTCAACTTTTTGGAACAATGTTGGCTGTCACACAAGGTTTTTTCACCAGAAAAAAATGTCTTTGATTTAAGACTCGTTAAACGTTTTGAGAAAGCTTGACTGATTTAATAGTTCACTTTTGCATTTTCGAAAAATACTGTGTTATACTGTTGAACTCTTTCATTCCCACACTGTTCAAAGCTTGTATTTCCAAAACACCGTTTTAATAAAAAGTGCTCGAAAAAAATTGTCTAAAATATTCAAAATCAGTTACTTGATTATTTATCAATAGTTTTATCGTTCGGTCACTTATTACTGTATTAAATAAAATGAATGATCGTATAAGTACTTTCAATTCATTGTTAAGCTAATCGTAGAAAATTCGATCCAGCCAGTATTTGTCGTAAATTGGTGGATCACCTGTGTTATCATGGGAAAGATGTTAGCCTCCCAAGTAACATAATTTGCTGTATACCAGTTTATTCAAGTAAATGAACATCCGAATTCAGTACTATTGCAGTATTCAGTACACTTAATTCCACTAGAGTTGGTATCCTCTAGTGCAGTGCTTCCCAAACTTTTTCAACTTTCGCCCCCTTGAGACCAACATTTATCTGGAATCGCCCCCCTGATATGTGATTTTAATATTTTATGCTGTACGTCAAAAAATGTCTTTGACTCGCATATCCACAGAATCATGATACAATAACTATTATGTACATTTAAAAATATATTCTCAAAAATAAATATCCCAAAATTATTAGATAATTTACTAGATTGCAATTTATAATAGCAATTTTAACAATATTTTGCGTGCAGTACAGGCTACTGAATCAGTTTTTGATACTAGTTCAGTCCAGTTTAAACTATTTGAATGCCTAGGCGCCAACTTGTGACGTAGATGGTGATTACATACTGATTTGTCTTTCATTTCTAAAATTACTGCAATAATTTTCAGAAATTGTAAATTTTGAATGTTTGACGTTTCTGAGAACGATTTTTTTTCATTCAACCAAAAAACATTGAACAAATAATGAAAATCCAGAATTTTTTTCAACTCATATGTCAATGCAATATATAAAAGGGTATTTTTTTCTAACACGAAAAATTTATCTCTCAAATGATTTGTTCCATGATAAATTATAAGGAATAGTGCAACAGAATCTTCTTTTGTTCTGTAAAATAGCTGAATGCCAATGAAAGAAATATTAGCTTCCCAACCTCAAAGTTCCCATATAAAATATTAGGCATTTGCAGGAAGTTCTAAAAATTCTCAGATATATGTTTTGTACATCCAAAATATGTTGTGCTTTAAATGTTATCTGTGAACTTGTGAAAATCTCAAATACCGATCATTTTTAAAACTCACTTGATATAAAAAACCTGAATGCATGTGTTTGACCTTTAACCTTCCAGTCGTCGCGCGGTTTGCCACCGTCAGAACGAACGCGCTGCTGTTGTGAACGAAAAGCGAATATTTTTATTCAACAGTGTTGTAAAAAATACAACAGCGCGACGACTGAAGTGTTAAAATGACCCTGATTGTTGATATATCGATCCAACGTAAAATATTTCTGGAATTAGTTAAGTTTGGAATTGATTAACCTTCAGATGTGTTTCCTAAAAAGAAAATGAGTAACTATTTTCAAATGCTCCCGTGTTAGCCTTATCGCCCCCTTTCTGATTTTATCGCCCCCCAAATTCTATTTTTCAAATTTTCGCCTCCTTGAGCCCGAAAATCGCCCCCTGGGGGGCGAATTCGCTCACTTTGGGAATCACTGCTCTAGTGGAATTAAATGGAATAGTAATAAATTCGGTTTTGCATGTTATTCCACTAATCAGCTCGAAGATTTTTTTATCAGTTTATTGAGCTGAAACATGCTTGGGAGTGATTTGTTTAACTCGTATTTAACAAAAATGTTTCAACATGTTATTTGATTTGTTCAGCAATCCTCCGTAATATTTGGAAAAGAGTACAGTTGAGCCCATTTGGCAAAAAAGAATAGTACACAAAATTTTAAGGCAAAAGGAGTACATGTACTCTAAAAAAAGTACGTCTGGTAACCCTAGAACCAGCTGGTAGTGACTGAAATCAAGGATGAAAGGTAGATGGAGTTTGAAAATGTACCATCAGTACATTATTGGCAGCTTCTCAATTTCGTCATGAAAGTCTAATCATTCGTGAAAATTACAATATTGATTGAGCTGTATATATGAATGAAACATAATGAGCACAGAGAAACAGACGTAACACTTAGAACAAATCGCGATCAAAATCATAGTCGCGAAAACATGTACGCCCAATGCTAAAAACACTGTAGGTGGCCGATGAACCAACAGGTGGTGGTAGTGTGTAAACGTCAAACACGAACAAATACGACGCGAGCGCTGCGGGTGGTCGATTGACCACCTACCATATATTCGAATCGATCGTTAAAAAGTTGGTCGATGGATAGCAGTGAGAGTGTGACGTCTGTTTGTCTGTGTAATGAGTGTGCTTGTGAGCTGCGCGGGACGCTGGAAACTGAGATTTTGTAGGAGTGTTGAAACAGCACCAAAATGGAATCAATGATGATGATGATAATGAATGACTAGAGTTGTATGCGTGAGTCTGTTCTGCACAACCTACCGATTCTCGCGAACGAGATGTGGTGCCAAGAGCTTAGTGACATTTGAACACACGTAGACTAGCATACGCTCTTCATACACAGTTTGTTTTTGTTTTTCTCAAAGAAACTTGCACACGCTTCCCAGACTCATCAAAATGCATATGGAAATATTACCCAATTTGAAAAAATTACACCCGGATTCTGGGTGTTTTTCGAGACAGAGTGCATATTGTTTTCCTCTAAGCTTCACAACTACATCTACACTAGGGCACCCATACCATTGGGCGTGATAACCACTATGGACCGATGCACGAGTTCACTATTTTGACGTTTGACCGGTGCTGAATTCACTCGTTCCTATGGTAACATAAATAACACAGCACTGCTAAAACGTCAAAGAATGAACGCGTGCATTGGTCCATGTAATGAATTTGACTCTTCCGCTATTCTTATGTAGGGCAAATAGTGACGTCACTATTTGCGCTGCATGAGAACAGCTGGAGAATAAAAGAGAGAACTAGTGGCACGTATCAATGATCTGCGGCACCTGAGTAAAATCCATCACATTGCGTTGCGTGGAGGGTGGAGATGAGGAAAAAGGTCTTCAGTCTAGATTGGAATTTTGCGACCATTGCACTATGGACCAGGAATCAGTTTTACGCGGAAAGATGCATTTTGAGCTTTAAAATGAAACATTAGACAAAAACGGTCTTCTACAAAGTTGTTTGTATTAGTTGAGCCCTTTGTTTGATGTTATTGAAAATTAGGGCGGACCACATTTTCATAGAAATTGTGTAACTAACTTTCTTATTTGTATAAATTATATTATACATTGTTCAGCAAAGTTGTAGACCATTCAATTTCAAGCAACTTCGCCAAAAAAGTTTTTTTGTATCTCTTAAATTGACCGATTTAGAGCTTTTTTCCTACGGTAACATTGGGTGTTCCGAACAAAACTGGTTTTCTGGCTCTAGAGTTTTCAATTCAGGTTTCTCATCAAAGTAGTATATGAAACACTTTTAGAGCTTTTAAAAATGCGTAATTTGGTGAGTGAAGAAACTCGCTATCTCCTTCCGTTTAGGAGTTATTGTTGTTTTTCTCTCAAAAACATGCCTACTTTGATTGTGAATTTCTGTGATTGGGGCAAATATAAAAAATATCTTTTGACGGCGTTCAAAAGACAAAATAAAATTGTATATTATATCAAAAAATTACAGATGTGTTATTTTTGTAACTCTAATAAAACGTCTTGAAAGTCAAATATTTTTTATCACAAAAACTTTAATAACTTTTGTACTAAAATAGATATCAACAATCTTTTTGCATGAAAATTTGCGTTTTGTTAAGTTCTAAAAGTCGTTCATAGACGACTTTGACGAGAAAATAATATTAAAAACAACTAGAGTTAGAAACTTATTTTTGTTGGACCACCCTGCGATGATTAGGAAAAAATGTTCTAGATTGGTCAAATTTTGTGCTACAGAAAAACTTTTTTTGGCAAAGTTGATCAAAATTTCAAGTTCTACCGCTTTGTCTAAGAGCATATACCAGTATTTTTGCAAATAAAAAAGTTGATTATATGATATGTGTGATATTATGGACCACCCTAGTTTCAAATGACACAGTATGAAAGCTTACATTTTTAGAAACAATTTTGTAGAAGATCATTTTTGTCTAAAATTTCATTTTCATGCTCAAAAAGCAAAATAATAAAGAAATACATACTATGAAAATCTTCAAAATAGTTTTAGAGCCCTATCTTTCTTATTTCAGATTTCTCGTCAAAGCGATCTATGAACGACTTTTAGAACTTAACAAAACGCAAATTTGACGGACTAAGCAGGATCCGTGGAGCAGTGAAATATGCGTTCGTGGGAAATATTCGGTAACGCGGAAATCACACGCGAAACAAGAGTTAAATGCGGAAGTACAAAAGAAACTTTATTAATACAATTTCGGTTTACAAAGTAGTGAACACGTCTTCACGCGGTAACTTTCAGTTCAGAATGGTTTTCTATTCTACACATCTACCGGATGGGTAGGTTGGCAGCAGTGGAGAGTTAACGAGGGGTTACCCGATGCGAAGCTAGGTGCATTGCCTCTCCACACTCCTCCTCAAGGCACAGTAGCTTCGGATTCACTGCTGTAGGCCAAGTGCTTCACAGAACTGCATGTGCTTGGTCGGACCTAACGGTTTGGTCATCACGTCTGCTGTCATAGTTTCAGTCGGACAATACACGAGTTCGACGATCTTCTCAGTACACAGTTGCTGAACAACCTTCTGCCTAGTATCGATGTGTTTCGATTTACGGCTCGCCCTTTCACACTTGACGAAGGACAAGCAGCCCTGATTGTCCTCTCGAATCACCGTCGGCTGCGTTTGCGGTTGGCCAAGATCGCTGAGCAATTTCCTTAACCAGACGGCCTCTTGACAGGCCTCGCTCAAGGCCACGTACTCGGCCTCCATGGACGAGAGAGTGACACTTCCTTGTTTGCGGCTTGCCCACGAAATTGCCGAACCACCGAAGAAAAAGACCATTCCAGAAGTCGATTTCCGGTCTTTTGGGTCACCGGCCCAATCTGCGTCGGAGTACCCGTTCAGTTGCTGATCTGGATCACCACCAATCACTAGATAATAACCGCTGGTCTGCTTCAGATAACGGAGCGTACGTTTTGCGGCGGTCCAGTCGCGCTGAGTTGGTTTGCAAAACTGCCTGCCAAGAATGGTAGCGGCGTTAGCGATGTCTGGACGAGCTACAACAGCTAGGTACAACATGCCTCCTACTAGACTCCGATACTGGGTTGCGTCTTCCAAAGCTTCACTGGTTTCCACGGATTTCAGGTAGCCTAAGTCCATTGGGGATCTCGCACCTTTAGCATCCTTCATTCCGTGACTGTCGATTAGCTTTTCAATGTACTGTTGCAAACGAATCTTGAATACTCCTTTCTTCCGTTTTACCTCCAATCCTAGGAAGTGGCATACGGGTCCCAGCGACGTTAACTCAAACTCCGTTTTCAAGCTGTCGAATATCTTTGCGATTTCCTTCTCCGACGCTGACGCTAGCAGTAAGTCATCGACGTAAACCAATAGGTACGCCTCGCAGTCGCCTCCACGGACATAAAGACAGGGATCAGCCATAGACGCCTTAAACCCAAGCTTCGATAGGACCTCGTTTAGCCGCCGGTTCCAGCACCTCGCTGATTGCCGGAGGCCATAGATGCTTTTTCTCAGCTTGCAGACTAACAGCTCTTGACCTTTCTTCGCGAATCCTGGAGGTTGTCTCATAAAGATTTCCTCGTCGAGTGAACCGTGCAGATAGGCGGCTTTAACGTCGAAATGGTGGACATGGAAACTCCTGTTAGCAGCCACAGCGAGGAACGCACGCAGTGATACATGGCTTGACACTGGCGCGTACACGTCACTGAAGTCAACTCCTTCACGCTGGGTATAGCCCTGGGCTACTACTCTGGCCTTATGTTTCACCGGTTCTCCTCTCTCATTGCACTTTAATTTGAAGACCCATTTGGATCCCACAATCTTCTTTCCTGCTGGCATGGTGACAAGCTCCCAAGTCCCATTACGCTTGTGGGCATTCAGCTCCCCCTCCATGGCGCTGCGCCATTGTGGATCCTTCATGGCTTCTCCGTAGTTGCTTGGTTCCTCGAATGCACAGGACGCCTGTTCAATCACACTTCCCAACACGTAGTCTTCAAAACGCTGCGGTTGTACACCACGGGTTGAACGACTTGAACGCCGAACGACTTCCTGATCACCATCTACAGATTCAGCATCTTCGTAGAGAGAATCATCTTTCAGCGGATCACGGTCTTTCGTAGATTCGCCCTGCGGAACGGATTCTCGCTCATCCAGTACTGGATCCTTTCGACGAGATTCGGAGTTCGGGTGTGCGTTCAGCGGGATCTCAACGGACGACGATCCGTTGCCCAACTCCATGAAGCGCGCATCTCTGCTGACGATTACTGTGTCCGTGTCACGGTCCAGGAACCGGTACCCCTTGTGCTCTATGGAGTACCCGACGAACACCAGCTTCCATGCTTTACTGTCCATCTTCGCACGTTTCACCGCCGGAACGTGCACATACGCCTCACTGCCAAAAACTCGCAGGTGTGACAGATCCGGCTTCCGTCCCCACCACAATTCGTAAGGCGTCTTTCCAATCGATCTGGACAGCAGCCGATTCTGGAGATAGGTGGCTGTCAACACTGCTTCTCCCCAGTAGCGCTTCTCTAATCCGGCGTCGATCAGCATACAGGTGGCCATCTCGGTGATCGTTCTATTCTTCCGCTCAGCCACGCCGTTTTGCTGAGGAGAATAGGGAGTGGTGAACTGCGGTTTTATTCCCTCTTCGCGGTAAAACTTCCGCAGCTCCTTGTTATCGAATTCTCCTCCTCCATCCGAGCGCACTACGGCGGGCTTGCGGCCGAAGATATTCTCTGCCCAACGAACGTAGTCCTTCAAGTTGTCTGCAGCCTCAGACTTGTGCTTGAGTAGGTACGTCACGGTGAAGCGACTGTAGTCGTCGATAACGTGCATAACGTAGCGGTTGCCGCTCGGTGTCTCATTCTTCATGGGACCGCAGAGATCCGTATGCACGATGTCCAGAACACGTTTCGATTTCCGCTCGACGACCTCCGGGAACGGCGCTCTTACCGACTTCTCCTCTAAACAAGTTTCGCAAATAATTTTCAATCCACAGTCGCTTACCTTTATTCCGTCGACCATACTTTCCTTCAGCATACGCTCGGTGGCGGCCCAATCGCGGTGGCCCAACCGGCGATGCCACTGATCGAGAGAACTGGATGCTGACTTTCGGTTGCCTTCATTGCTGCACCAGCTATGCGTAGGTGGTACAATCCTCCGCTGCGGGATCCAGTCACGACAGTATCGCCGTTCGTGTCGACGATCTTGCAATCTTCTTTTCCGAAACACACACTCATGTTCTTTTGCGCTAGCTTGCTAACCGAAACGAGGCTAGTCGCAAGACCCGGTACGAATTTCACGTCGCACATATCGATCCGAACGATATTCTCGCACTCATCGTACCCGTAAAGCACTCCGCGGCCTTCACCGAGTATTTGCGTCTTCTGTCCGTCGGCCATCGTAATCCAGCCGCCCGCGAACTCGTTCAGTTCCGAGAAAAACGCTCTGTCACTCGTCATATGGGCACATGCCCCACTATCGATGAGCCACGCACGGGCATCACCGCCAATCGTAAACGCGACGTGCTTCACTTCACTGTTAGCCGTTTTGGCCTTACCGGCTTCTTCCTTTCTACCTTTCGATTCACTACTGTCACTGTTCTTCAAGGACTCCTTGTACTTCCTGCAGTTTCGCCGGAGGTGCCCCGGCATCTTGCAGAAGTGACACTTGCGCGTTTCTTTCTTCACATCTGTGCGCATCGCTTTTTCATGTTTCGCACCACTCGCGCCCGCATCACGTTCACAACGGCGACCGTACTCATCAGCCAGCTTTGCTTTCACCACTTCCAAGTTGATTTCATCGTCCGGCCGACTGTCGAGGGCCGACACCAAACTGTCAAACGATCGCGGGAGGCTCCGCAGGAGCATACACACTTTCGTGTCTTTATCGAGCGTCATTCCCGCGGCCTCCAACCTGTCGAACAAATCATCCACTTCCAGCAAATGCTGGTCAAGATTTCCGCCCTCAGGCAAATTAATCGCGCACAATTTCTTGAGGAGTGACACTCGTACCGATCGCGACGTTTTCTCGTGGTAGCTGCGAAGGGCTAGAAACACATCGCGCGCGTGTAAACTCTTCTTTACCAGAGGCAACTGGCTGTCCTCTAGCAGGAGCACAATCGTCGCCTTCGCCTTTCGGTCGTCGTTCTCCCAGTCTTCATCGCGATCATCTTCGTCCGGTAAATCATCCGAAACGACACTCCACAAATTCTCGCGGCACAACAACATTTCGAGGCGAATTTTCCATGTTTGCCAATTTGTTCCGGAAAGCTTCGGAACGACAAATCTCGCGTCAGACATTTCGACAACACACGCGAATCACTTTTCCGATAAGTGAGAACGTGAACGAAAAAAAAAAACAACAAACTTTTTGAGGTTAGTTTGCTCGGGCAAACACTTTCTCACTTGTCATCGAGCACCGCGTGCTCGGCTCGTCACTAGGGAACAACGAAAAAAATGGAACACAGTTTTCCCTCTTCGAGCGGCTCTTCTTCTTCTGTTCTTTCCTCCTCCTGGAGGAGCAATCACTCGCACTGTTCTCTTCTATTTCGCCTTCCTTTCCGTCGCCCTCACACGGGGCGGAATACCAACGGAACTTTCCGACCGGAAGAACTACACTCGCGAACCGATCTTTTCGCCACAGCACCTGGGCACAAAACCTGACGGACTAAGCAGGATCCGTGGAGCAGTGAAATATGCGTTCGTGGGAATTTATTCGGTAACGCGGAAATCACACGCGAAACAAGAGTTAAATGTGTTGAAAGTGTATGTATGTTACAATCGAGCGCCCCTCGTATCAAGACAACTTCTATGTTAATTAGTACACCATGGTTATGTGTGTTGTCGATTATTGTATTGTTTATGCTTATGTTGGTAATAAATCAGTCGTTTGTGTACAGTGGAATCGCTCGGTCGTTGTTACTTTTGATCCGTAAGCCTCGGTGTTCCTCTCTCGATCCGCTGTTTATTGTGTCCACTGGTAGTTGCTATCAACAGGTTATGGGCCCAGGTATGGACGAGAGAGTGAAAGTCGCCGCGTTCGACGGTTCCGGCTTCCACAATTGGAAGTTCCGGATGGAAACTGTGCTCGACACTTGTGATCTACTCGATTGTGTCGAACGAGAGATTGTCGAGATAGAAGAATTGCGCGATGTGGCTACGGACTCCGCGGTTGAAAAATTGGAGAAGAAAAAGCAAATGGTTGCACGGAAAGCCGCGGAGAAAAGGTGCAAAGCGATTGTTATTTCGGCCATTGCCGACAACCAATTGGAGTTGGTGAAAGATTGTGCGACTCCAAAGCAGATATGGGACACACTGAAAGCAGTGTTTGAACGACGTGGTGTTGCCGGGCAACTGTTTATAAGAAAACAGCTCCTAACGTTAAAATATGAAGAGGGAGTCGGTGACGGTTTGTCGGAGCATTTGCTCAAATTTGATCGCTTAATTCGCGAACTAAAAGAAAGTGGTGCAGCAGTGGAGGATTCTGATGCGATCTGCCATTTGCTCTTAACGTTGCCATCATCGTTTGACCCAGTGGTAACTGCAATTGAAACGCTCCCCACCGGTGTGACAATGGCATTTGTGAAAAAGCGTTTATTGGATGTGGAAATGAAGAACCGGAATCTGTTGACCTCTGACGTTGAAACCCATGGAGTTGCCATGACAAGTAGGCATGTCTGGCATAAGATTAAGTGCTTCAGGTGTGGGAAACTTGGTCACAAACAAGTTAACTGCCGTGTTCGTTTGGTTCCCAAACAGAGTGACAAAGAAAATGTTAAATACTGTGAACGTAAGACTGACGGAGTACTTGAAGAAGATGGTGCTCCGGATAGGACAAACATTTGCTTTGTGGCATCAGAAGAAGAAAAAGAAGAAGTTGTGAAGATGCAATGGTTTCTTGATTCCGGAGCAACAGACCATATGCTGAAAGATTCCGGTTTGTTCAGTGCAATGCGGAGATTGGAACGGCCGGTGGAAGTAATAGTGGCGAATGGTGAGAAGCTGGTAGCAGAATATTGTGGTGATGTTGTCCTGTATTCGGTTGTTGACGGGAAGAGGAAGAAATGCGAAGCGAGGGATGTTTTGTATCTCCCTGGACTCAGCTGCAATCTGTTTTCTGTAAATCGGGTAGTGAGATCCGGTTTGCAGGTAAGATTTGTCGGTGACCGAGCCGAAGTGACGAAGAACGGAAGTGTTATGGCCGTTGGACGCTTCACAGGGAAGCTTTATGGCTTGGATATGCTTTGCAAGCGTAGCATGAGCAACGTAGGAGCAGCTGTAGGAACCACGACCAACCGAAAATGGTGAATTAGAAGTTTATTTTGTTTACGATAAACTTTTGTTTTGATGAGTGTTAATTTGTCGTTTTGTGCTATGCGTGATCGAAGTGTTTTTAAGAGATGTAATTGATTGTTTTTTTGAACATTTGATGTGCCGATGAGATGTATGAGAACCGGCGAACTGAACAATAGTTAATTTGATTTAAGAATGATGATCAAAGCAGCGATACTTTGAACAGAACTTGGAACAACAAGTTTTCGAATACGATTCGGACTGTGATATGTGATACGATGGTTGTCGACTTGAAAGGGAGTGTTGAAAGTGTATGTATGTTACAATCGAGCGCCCCTCGTATCAAGACAACTTCTATGTTAATTAGTACACCATGGTTATGTGTGTTGTCGATTATTGTATTGTTTATGCTTATGTTGGTAATAAATCAGTCGTTTGTGTACAGTGGAATCGCTCGGTCGTTGTTACTTTTGATCCGTAAGCCTCGGTGTTCCTCTCTCGATCCGCTGTTTATTGTGTCCACTGGTAGTTGCTATCAACAAAATGCGGAAGTACAAAAGAAACTTTATTAATACGATTTCGGTTTACAAAGTAGTGAACACGTTCACGCGGTAACTTTCAGTTCAGAATGGTTTTCTATTCTACACATCTACCGGATGGGTAGGTTGGCAGCAGTGGAGAGTTAACGAGGGGTTACCCGATGCGAAGCTAGGTGCATTGCCTCTCCACAAAATTTTCATGCAAAAATATTGTTGGTATCTATTTTAGTACGACAGTTATTAAAGTTTTTCTGCTTAAAATCGTTTGTTTTTCAATGCATTTTATTAGAGTTACAAAAATAACACATCTGTCATTTTTTGATATAATATACAATTTTATTTTGTCTTTTAAATGCCGTCAAAATATATTTTTTATGTTTGCCCCAATCAGAGATATTCACAATCAAAGTAGGCATGTTTTTGAGAGAAAAACAACAATAACTTCTAAACGGAAGGAGATAGCGAGTTTCTTCACTCACCAAATTACGCATTTTTAAAAGCTCTAAAAGTGTTTCATAGACTACTTTGATGAGAAATTCGAATTGAAAACTCTAGAGCCAGAAAACCAGTTTTGTTCGGACCACCCTATGTCACTGCAGGAAAAAAGCTCTAAATCGGTCAATTTAAGAGATACAAAAAAACTTTTTTGGCAAAGTTGCCTCAAATTGAATGGTCTATGACTTTGCTGAAGCATGTATAATATAATTTCTACAAATAAGAAAGTTAGTTACACAATTTCTATGAAAATGTGGTCCACCCTAATTTTCAATAACACCAAACAAAGGGCTCAACTAATACAAACAACTTTGTAGAAGACCGTTTTTGTCTAATGTTTTATTCTTAAGCTCAAAATGCATCTTTCCGCGTAAAACTGATTCCTGGACCACTGTGCATTGGACCTTTGCTAATTTAGCGCGAGATGGATTGAGAAGTCCGTAAGCGAAAAGTTTAGATTCTGCATAAAAGTACAAAAAATAGCTCCGTTTACTACAATATCGATTGCAAGCAATAATGCGAACTGATCCTTGTTATTGTATGAACAGTGCAGAAGAGAGGGGTGCAAATGGGGTAGAATGAGCTGAGCACCCCTTGAAAACAGCATAAACTCTTGAAATTTCTTCTGAAATTACATGCAACTCCAAAGCTGACATTTAAATGAAACAATAGGCATGTTTATAGTGAGTATTCTAAACTCAAAGAAAAATGAATAAATTATATTCTTCAAAAAAAAAAAAACGCTCATACTGCCCAGAATGGCTCTTACAAATTTCATCACTTTAGTGTTGATGTTTGGCTGTTACAATGGTTTTTGTAATTTAATCTTTTTGTACAGAATTTTTTAAATACTCATAACTTTCCAGTTTAATAATTTATAATAAAATAATTTCATTATTAGATTCAATGAGATGAATTCACAACCTAAAATAGGGTGCTCATATTATGGATCCGACAGAAATAAGGACACACATTTTTTTAAATATATTTTTTCTCAATCTCCAAGCGTCGCGACTAATATTTGAATAGTGCGCTGTGTTCATAAACATCGTAAGAATACAGCGCCACACATGTCATTATGACAGTTATGTCGGGAACGAGTCACACGTCGCGTGTCCCACACACGCGTTCCGATTTGGTGGGAGCGCGACAATATAAGCACATCGATAGAAATCGACACGAAATATGTTAAATTTTGAAATATTATTCAATCATTCGTGAACTTTATAAGACAACGGCAACCGTACGAATCTAGTGTATTGATCTAAAATTTGTATGAAATCAAATAAAGATCGGAGAATTCCATAATATTTTCTGCATTTCTATCGACTTTTTCTTAAGGTGGCTAACTTGCCCCACTTTCCCCTTTACAAAATACAAACGTAACAATGTCACCGTATTGTCAAGACTATAACAAATGTTTATCTTTATTTCATGTGATAGTCAAAAAATTATAAAAACGTAGACTTAAAGCCTTACGGCTCATACAAAACTTTCCTCTTTTTTATACAAAAAGTGTTATGGAGAGTGGTAATGAGTTGAAAATGTTCAATTTCAGCATTACGTAATAAATTGATGCTGCCTTATACAAAATTAATTTTAAATTGATTGTTCCGCGAGTGGGTGGAATTAGGCATTGTTTTGCGCGGAATATAAAGAAGCGTTTAATTAGGCAATTTCAACGAGAACTGTTTCCAAAAATCAAGATTGTCAATTGTGTATACAGGTGTATACAGTCTATTTTACATTTTTTCGCATAATCTAAAACAGATTTGTTAGCGATCCACCCATAAAGCTTTTTTGTTGATGCATTACTAATTTTAATTCATCATATGAAATGTTTTATTCCTTAACTGCGATGAATTACGGCACTCTACGGTACTCCATCTAGATCACTACTAGTGGTAGATTCTTAGAAAATCGAATGTCATACAGATTTTCTTACAAAAACTTAAAGTTGTTCTATTGCAGGTAGATCAACTCACACATTCATAACACAGACATACAGTAAAACTCAGTAATGTAACGGTCAAAATAGAAGCCGTCTCATCGTATTATTTTGCTTATTTCACTAAATAAATTAAAAAATATGCATTTTCCTCAAGCTTTTGGAGTATTTTAAGGGACAAAATTAGAGATATATGCCGTTATATAACGTATTCAAAATAAGTAATGCATTATTCGGGGTAAATTGTTTGTTTGTTTGTTTTAATAATTATTAAAGACCCTTTAATCGTTCACGATTATTTGGGTCTAAATTCAAATTCATTACAACATAACATAATAACTAGAGTTTCTTAAACATACGTTTATCCTTTTCAATACTTTTCTCCATCCAAATAATCCATTCTTCCACGCTACTTGGTTCTACATCGTTCGAATCATAGCTTATATCGACATCTATTCGTCATCAAACGTCAACATCCCACCGCAAAATCGCTAGTGTTTGGAGGGGATTTTAACCTCCAAATTGCCAAATAACCTCCAAATCATCACCTCCAGGTTAGTTCTAATACCCTCCGTTATATGAAATATGGTGGCGCGTCGATGGTCGCAAGTTTATCGTTAAACAGTCAATTGCCTGCTTTAAGTTTGAGTGCTCAACCTCGTGAACGACTTTCTCGTTGCGATCGTGCTTCTCTTTCGGTGGCGATTCTATTGTTGTTATATTCGTCGGTGTGTGTGTGTGAGTGACTGTCGATCAGAAACTCGCGAATTTTCTGCTCTCGGGAATAAGTGATTTACTAGGTGCTTTCTAAGCCAATCGGCTGTTAAAAGTGTAGAATAGTGTTAATCGTGGAAATACTCACTATTATTCCATGATATTATAAGCGAATTCATCAAGAATACGCCGAAATATCCCGATAATGATTTTCATTCCTCGTGGGCCGTGACGGAGATATGTCTTTGTGCGATAAAAAGCCTGATAGCCATTTGTATGCCGCAGTGAGCTCCCGTTGTACGGCAGTGTGCAGATACACAGTTGTGTTATCAGTGTCTTCGGTTACTACAACCAGCTCTTAGACGTGTGTGCCATACAAATCAGTCTCTGATAAGTTCGGGGGGAAATTCGAGCAGTTAACAGTGAACGTTAAACATATTTGAACGCTGTGCATTATGGAAACCAGTGAAGATAATTTTGATGATGGGCTTCAAAGTGATTCGCTTGTTGATGTGCATACCCCATCTCCATCGATTCTGAATTCTCCGCTCAAAGAGCTAGAGGATAGTATGTCCGATAATGATGAGGACAGTGTGAACGTCACCATACGACCATTGAAACCACCACCACTGGTGGTACCAAAAGATGATAAAAAGATCAGTGAAAAGGGGGGAGAAACAAATGATGGAGATCGTAAAGTGCAAGGGAAACGTCGAGGTTTGTGTGGTTCGGCGCGTAGACGGCGTCACAAGATGATAAAAGGGGTATGGACTATGCTGAAGCAAGGGAGCGGGCTAAGGCCCCCTTTGTAAGTACTCCGAAAAGGCAGAGGAATGATCTGGACCGCACCATCAGCAGCGATGAAAAGCCGGCCCAAAAAAAGATTCGGGACGTCAGGCCCCCACAAGCAGGTAACATGGGCAACAGGGTTGATAAAGCCCAATCCCAGGAGGTAAGTTCGAATATCGCCTCCAAATTGAATGCGATGACATCGGCCGATCGGAATGTGGGTACGCGATGCTCTTCCAGCGCCATCGTATGGTGAAATTGCCAGTAGGGTAAGGGTAGGGATCATGCCTAAGAAATATCCTGCTGTAGAGCTTTCTAACAACCAACAACAAGTTGTTCAAGAAGCTCTTTTGCTGGAGGTTATACACATCAAAGACGGGAACAGTTCAAACCAAAATTTGCTTGCTGTAGGTTCCGGCCTGGGTTTTTAGTGCTCACATGCTAGGATAAACACACTGCAGATTGGGTTAAGAACAAGGTCCCGTCTTTGAGCCTTTGGGAAGAAGCTGACCTGGTGGTTGTGGACGAAGATAAAATCCCGACGAGCTAGTCTCTTTCTTCGCAATTAGTGCAAAGTATAGCAATGATATGATACTTTCACTCATTGAGAGTCAGAATGACAATCTCTACACTGACACGTGGAGGATTCTTCGGCGCCACGTCAAAGGTGATCATGTAGAGCTTGTGCTATCTGTTGATGACTCTTCTTTGCGTAAGCTTGGTGAAAGGCAGTTTGTACTTAACTACAGATACGGGCAGACTCTCATGAAAAAGAAACGCCCTGTGAAAATAGTTTCTTCTGATCAAAAACCTAAGAATGTCCCAGAAGATATTGTCATGGATTCTATTCAAGTCCAACAAAACTTAGCAATTCCAGGGACAAGTGGGCTTGGAAGAGGGCTTCTAAAACCCTCTCCGGGAAAAACGACTGAACAGGTCAACTCTCATCAAAGTTTGATAATCAAATGATGATGATCAAACATGTGCCGGGCACGGAGGTTTAACCCTTTGGGGCCTGATTTTTTCCAAGAACTATTATACAGTTTTTTGAACGCCTTTCAATAGTTTTGGTGCTCAAAATGCTAAACATAACAAGAAATGATGACAAATATTTTTTTGGTAGGTGCTAGGTCTTCCAAACTGCTCTTGAGTTTATAACTTGAAGTCTATGCTTGTTATTACAACCTTGTTCATCATACAAGGTGATGAACTGTAATCTACCGTATATTCTCAACCTTCTGAGTGTTCAGCAAATATTATCAGATCATTTTGAATGTTCTAGATTCTCTAACTTGTCGGGATGTTCAGTACATAAGGTCTACAACTCGATGAGAGTCAGGATTTAGTGGTAATAAATTAATAACCACGAAACGAAGCACTTCCGAAACATGGTGTATTCGACAAAGTTTCCAGTCATAATTAGCGACATCTATTGGGAAGCATCCATAAATTATGTCACGTAAAAATATACTATTTTCAACCCCCTGCTTTTCACCTTTTGTTTGAGAACAATTTGTGAAAACGTCAGTAGAGTCTAAATGCGTAAACAAGTAGAAAGTTTTGAATATATGTGTTTTTGTCGACGAATCTTCTTCTTTTTTCTTGGCATATCGTTCCAACTGGGAGGAAGCTGGCTTCTCAGCTTGGTGCTAGTTTAGAACTTCCACATTTATTACCTGAGATCTTTCTCAGCTAATGACCTTTTTGCATGGATATATCGTGTGGCAGGCATGCGCCCAAGGAAGTCAAGACTCTTTCCTTTACGAAAAGATCCGGTAATCGTCATACAAATCTCGAGCTCTACTTCTTTTTTGCAATCGTGCAACACGACTATCCGTGTAGAGGCGTCACTACTGTACTGTCGTTGTAGAGGCGTCACTAACTATACTGATCGTTGTGATGGACATCCGACGGGAATGTGTGCATTGAAAGTCGGCACACGGAAGTAAATTGAAGACTGACACTCGGTGTATTGCATGTGATAAGTATATATGTAAGCATTCTTTTTATGATTTTCATAACCAGCTGGACTGAATTACAAGGCTTCAAGCAAATAAAACAAGTGATGTAAAACGTGTAAAAAACTTGTTTTTTATTACAAAACTCCAATACATATCAGAAGAGGAAGTGTGGTTTGGAAACGTTTCAGATGATTCGAGGTTAAGTGTGTGTTGTAGTTTTGAATAGCGTCAAAACTTGGAGGCTAAAGAAGAACTATTCCTGAAGCATTCTCGGAAGGTGTTACTGAAAAATCCTTATAAACGAATCATTCTATTGATATTTACTCCTCTTTATTGATGTTAATCAAACCCTAGCAGCAAACCATGCGACCAGAGCTGACCCCCAGGTTCACAGATTTCGATTGGTTATGTAAGCGAAAACAACTGCTGTTACGGACTAGGCTACGACTGTAGATTTCAGGGACTGCTGCAGGGCATTGCGGATGACCCTGAGTATCTCAAAAGTATTTAGCAATACCATTTGACCACTCGGAAAGTTCAGTGAACCTGGTAGATTCTTCTTCTTCTTCTTCTTGGCGTAACGTCCCCACTGGGACAAAGCCTGCTCCTCAGCTTAGTGTTCTTTGAGTACTTCCACAGTGTGGCAGGCACGAAGATAAAGGGTGTCCACGATGAAATTGCCACACACAAAATTGATTCGCAAAATTCGAGTTTTCATCCGATTGCCATCAAATTTTCAGGGATTGAGAAATAACTATTAAAATTCATTTTACCGTTTTACTCGTATTTTATTAACAGTCCATACGGAAATGCCCGCACCTTGGCCTTAACCCCGGCCATGAGATTCTGCACAACCTGTGAATCAACCGTTTTTACATGTGAACCCATACTTTCTTTAGTTCCTCGACTGTCTTCACTACCTTAGGTCGTTTACACACTTAATTTCCGAAAATTGGCTGAATCTCGGCAAAACTTTTACCGAGATTTCGGTAAACCATTACCGAATCTCGGTAACGTTTGCCGAAATCTCGTTAAAAAATTTGGTTTGCCGAGATTCGGTAAAATTTTAACGATATTTCGGTAAAAAGTTTACCGAGATTCGGCAATTTTTTTTTACCGAAATCTCAGCTGTTGGATTCTCGGCAATCCGTTTGGTGAGGTCGGCAAAATAATTTAAGTGTGTAAGAAGGTGCTGCTTCATAATCGCCCAGTACTTCTCGATGGAGCGGAGCTCCGGAGTGTTGGAAGGGTTGAACATTTTCGGCACGAAATTGACCTTATTATCCGCATACCACTTCAGCACGTCCTTGGAGTAGTGGCATGAGGCCAAATCCGGCCAGAAGATTCTTGGGATGTTGTGGGCCTTCAGGAGAGGGAGCAGCCGTTTCTGGAGGCACTCTTTCATGTACACTTGTCCGTTCATCGTGTCCTAGGTCACGAAAGGTGCACTCCGCTTCCCGCACGTGCAGACGGCTTACCAAACCAGGAATTTCTTCGCAAATTTGGACCTCTTCTGAGTGCGGACATGCTCCGGAACGCTGAACTTATCCTTGGCCGTGAAAAACAGGTTGCCGGGGATCTGTTTGAAGTCGGCCTTCACATATGTTTCGCTGTCCATGAAAGCATGGGTTTACATGCAAAAAACGGTTGATTCACAGGTTGTGCAGAATCTCATGGCCGGGGTTGAGGCCAAGGTGCGGGCATTTACGTATGGACTGTAAATAAAATAGGAGTAAAATGGTAAAATGAAGTTTAATAGTTATTTCTCAATCCCTGAAGTTTTGATGGCAATCGGATGAAAACTCGAATTTTGCGAATCAATTTTGTGTGTGGCAATTTCATCGTGGACACCCTTTACTCTATGCCCAAGGCAATCAAGAATATTTTCATTACGAAAAGATCCTGGACCGACCGAGAATCGAACCCGGAACCCTCAGCATGGTCATGATGAATACCCGCGTCTTTACAGCTTCGGCTATGGGGGCCCTATATAACCTGGTAGATTATATAACTGAACTCTATTTAGCGAAAAAAAACACTGCCACAAGGGCAGGTTTGAAGTTCTGAGCTCCAGGATAGTTTGGAAAAGCTTTTGAGATTCTCAGAGGTCAATAGATTCCGTTTGAGTAGAAAATATTATTATTTGCAACGTTGCGTCACGGAAATTTCCGTAGATCTACGGAATTGAGCACTTTCTACGGATCCGTAAGATAATTCTACGGAAAATGTATATTTTCTACAGAAAGCTACGGAAATTCTCATTATTCTACGATAATTTACGGATTTTTCCAACGGAAATCTACGGAATTGCAATGCCGGGGATCTCGCCCCCGCGCATTACTTTTCGTCTACGGAATGATTTCCAAAGAAATCTGGCATCGATGATTGTGTCTAGCGCAAGCAACTACTGCTGTAAATTTCGAGAATTGAGCTTCGGGATAGTCTGAACGTCGTAGAATATCCCAGGACATGAAAAGGCATGTGAAGCAGCGTTTTTCTTGACATAATAGGTATGTATTACCAAGTACGAACATCAATTGTATTTACAAAAGGCATTTTAACCTACTTTTATACTAATTATTCTATTTGTCAGACTTCTGCATGTTCAGGATGTTCTAGGTTGCCAAATAGTTCCGAAGACAGTAAATTTTATTCATTGGTTCTTTTTATACAGCCATTTTCCGACTGCGGTCATAAATGACCGTGCCGGCCCCAAAGGGAAAACTTTGATCATTTTAGCGAGAAAAGTTACTGGAACAAGGGTAGACCTGAAGTTCTGAACTCCACGGTAAATTGGAGGGCCTGGAATATCACCAACGTTCCTTGAAATAGCCAATTGGTCTGTGAGAAGGTTCAGTGAACATGGTAGATTATATAACTTCACTCAGTTTAGAAGGAAATATTACTGGGGCCCAGATAGCCGTAGCGGTAAACGCGCAGCTTTTTAGCAAGACCAAGCTGAGGGTCGTGGGTTCGAATCGCACCGGTCGAGGGTCTTTTCGGGTTGGAAATTTTCTCGACTTCCCAGGGCATAAAGTATCTTCGTACCTGCCACACGATATACGCATGCAAAAATGGTCATTGGCATAGTAAGCTCTCAGTTAATAACTGTGGAAGTGCTCATAATAACACTATGCTGAGAAACAGGCTCTATCCCAGTGGGGACGTAACGCCAGAAAGAAGAAGAAGAAGATTACTGGAAAAATAGTAGACCTGAAGTTCTGAAGTCCTGGGGAAATTTTGAAGGATCTGCAATACCTCAATCGTTCCTTGAAACAGCATATTGATCCATGAGAAGGGTTCAGTCAACATAGTAGTTTATATAACTTCACTCAGTTTAGAAAGAAAAATTACTGGAACAAGGGAAGACCTGAAGTTCTGAACTCCAGGGTAATTTGGAGGGCCTGGAATACTCCAAACGTTCCTTGAAATATCTTTTTGATTCGTGAGAAAGCTCAGTGAACATTAAATAACTTCATCGTTTAGTAAGAAAAATTACTAGAACAATTGTAGATCTGAATTTCTGAACTCCGGGGTAATCTGGGTGGCTCGGAATATCCCAAACGTTCCTTGAAACAGCTAATTGATCCGTGAGAAAATTCAGTGAACATGTTAGATTTTATAACTTCACTCAGTTTAGCGAGATAAATTACTTGAACAAGTGCAGACCTGAAGTTCTGAACTCCAAGGTAATTTGGAGGGCCTGGAATATCCCAATCGTTCCTTGAAAGAGCTTATTGATCCATGAGATGGTTTAGTTAGCATGTTAGATTATATAACTTCACTCAGTTTAGTTAGATAAATTACTGAAACAAATGTAAACCTGAAGTTACGAACACTAGGGTAATTTGGAGGGCCTAGAATACCCCAAACGTTCCTTGAATTAGCCTATTGATCCGTGACAAGGTTCAGTAAACTTGGTAAGTTATATATCTTTACTCAGTTTAGCAAGAAAAAATACTGGAATAAGTGTAGACCTGAAGTTCTGAACTCCAGGGTAATTTGGAGTACCTTTAATATCCCAAACGTTCCTTGAAACAGTCTATTGATGCATGAGAAGGTTTAGTGAACAGGAAAGATGTAATAAATTCACTCAGTTTAGCGAGATAAATTTCTGGAATAAGTGTAGCCCTGAAGTTCTGAACTCCAGGGTAATTTGGAGGGCCCGGAATACTCCAAACGTTCTTTAAAACATCCTATTGATACGTGCGAAAGTTCAGTGAACATGGTAGATTATATAACTTCACCCAGTTTATCAAGAAATACTACTGGAATAAATGTAGACATGAAATTCAGATTTCCATGGTAATTTGGAGGGCCTGGAATACCTCAAACGTTTCTTGAAGTAGCCTTTTGATCCGTGACATGGTTCAGTAAACATTGTAGATTATATAACCTCACTCAGTTTAGCGAGAATAACTACTGGAACAAGTGTAGACCTGAAGCTCTGAACTCCAGGGTAATTTGGAGGGCCTGGAATATCCCAAACGTTCCTTGAAATAGCTCTTGAGATTCTCAGAGGTTGGTAGATTCTATTTGAATTTGTAATGTTATTGTTTTTAACCCAAACAATTACTGTTACGGTTGTAGATTTCAAAGAGTGTGCTTCAGGACAGTTCGGACGTTCTAGAACATCCCAGGACATAGCAAAGCAAGTGAAATAGTGTTGTCGTTAAAAGAGTAATTCTGTATTATCTAGCCTGAACATCATTTATGTTCACAAACAGCATTTCACGCTTCGTATGTACTTATAGTTCAATTTTCCAAACTTCAGGATGTTCAGGATGTTACAGGTTGTCAATTAGGTCATAAAGGCATATACTTCATATTTTTCTCTGATAAAAGAGTATATTTGGGACAACTTTGCCGAAGACAGTATATACATTTGTTCATTGGTTCTTTTTTTACAGCCTTTTTTGTACTGCGGTCATATATGACCGCGCCGACCCCAAAGGGTTAAACATCCAAGGGCAATCAAATGCCCATGGAAACAATAAAACCACCAGTGATATACCCAGTACAACTAAGAAGTCGACGATTCAATGCCGTCTTAAACGGGAATAGAGTGCCCCTGGAAAGAAGGTAAGTCTAAGCTAATAAAATCAGTAATTAAAACTAATGATTTACAAACATGAATCTTATAAAAATTATTCAAGTGAACCTTCACCATGCAAAGGGTGCGTAAGCAGTGCTCAATAGAAGGTTCACGAAAGAAAATATTGGCGTGGGACTAATTCAAGAGCCCTGGGTAAATAATGGTAGGGTACTTGGCTGCTCTTCGCAAAATAGTAAACTTTTGTATGACGATAGTCAGTCCAAACCAAGGACAGCAATTTTAGTAAATAGGGACATAAAATTTGTTCCAATTACAGAATTTATATCAAGAGACATTGTTGCGATTAAGATTGAGGTACCAACAATTCGTGGAAGAACGGAGGTATGTATTGCTTCTGCTTACTTTCCCGGAGACGTTGAAGACGTGCCTCCATCTTTGGTCGTTGATTTTGTAAACTACTGTAGAAAAATAAACGCTCAATTTATAATAGGGTGCGATGCAAATGCCCATCATACAATTTGGGGCAGCACGGGTATCAATAAAAGAGGAGAAGATCTTTTGAATTACTTATCGTCCAACAAAATTAACCTATGTAACAGAGGGGATTCTCCTACTTTTATAAATGCTATCTGACAGGAGGTGCTGGATCTTACGATCTGTAGTGACCTACTGTCGGGCAATATTGTGAATTGGCAAGTTTCCAATGAAGAATCATTGTCAGATCACAAACACATCCGGTTTGATTATAAAGCTGGATCAGCAATAGAAGAAAGCTATAGAAACCCTAAAAAAACCAACTGGGACCTCTATCGTTTTCATTTAATGAACAAAAATTCATACGATGGTGAACAGTTTACGACTGTTTCTCAACTGGATAAGGCCTCAGATGGGATCATTCACCAAATGATCTCATCGTTCCATGCTAGCTGTCCTATTCAACAAAGGTCCTCTAACAGGGATGTGCCTTGGTGGAATGACAAACTGGCAGAATTGAGGAAGAAATCCAGGCGGTTATTCAATAGAGCAAAAATTACTTCTGATTGGGTTCAATACAAAAAAGCTCTAACAGAATATAACAAAGAATTACGTCAAGCCAAACGTAAGGACTGGAGACGGGTATGTGAAAACATCAACAGTGCCCCTACTGCCGCAAGGCTTCACAAAGTCCTTTCGAAAGACCACTCCAATGGTCTAGGCAGCCTCAAAAAGAAGGATGGCAGTTTTACTGTTGATTCTTCTAAAACATTAGAAGTAATGATGAGAGCTCATTTCCCAGGATCGATCCCATATTCGGTTGAAGAGCAGGTTCTAGATAAGGTAGGACATATATGGTCTACAAATGCCTATTAGAAAGCTTGTGAAATCTTCACTCCATCGAAGGTCGAATGGGCACTGAGTTCTTTTCAGCCCTTCAAATCTTCCGGGAAAGATGAAATTTTCCCAGCTCTGCTACAACAAGGGAAGGAGGCGCTTTGTCCGCTCCTTACTGAAATTTTTAAAGCCAGCTGTTGGCGCGTTAACCGTGGCCAACTCCGGTCGGGTCGGGGTGGACTGTATTTTCGGAATGAAAGGAACAACACCACTAATTCTGCTAGTCCACAGTACACTTTATTGCACTACACTACACTATACTGTTCACTAGTTACACTACTGTTCACTGTTCACTTTACTCGATGTATAACTCGCGGCTGGTAAAACAAGACTAACTCACATGGTGGAGCGGTCGCGTATTTATATCAGTGCATTCCTGTTCTAGAAGTTTCGACGGTTCTCATTCTCGAAGGTACTCATTCTCGAAGCTTCTGGAACAGCACTCACTGACGGAACTCTCGTTGTGGATATAGTCACTCATAGGGAACTCACGGCATTTGAGTTCCTGTTGGTAACTCACAGGGTACTCACGCTGACTGTTGATACTTCTGCACTCAGTGACGTAGTCAGGGTGGGTCGAGAAGGGGCCACATTCGGATGCACTTTGAGTCGCACATGTTTACGGCTCGTTCCGTACGGAACACCAGCGTTACACTAAGGCGTGGCGAAAGGTTCGAGTTGTTTTTATTCCTAAAGCTGGCAAAAGGGATAAAACAACTCCCAAAGCCTTTAGACCAATAAGCCTTTCGTCTGTTTTGCTAAAGACAATGGAAAAAATAATTGATGATTTCATCAAGTCAACAAGCTTAAAAGAAATGCCTCTTTGCAAATATCAATTTGCGTATCAAACGGGTAAATCTACTATTACAGCACTACAGACGCTAGTGAGTAAGATCGAGAAATCACTTGAAGCCAAAGAAATAGCCGTGGTTGCGTTTCTCGACATCGAAGGAGCATTCGATAATGCATCCTATAGCTCCATGAGATCAGCAATGGAAACAAGGGGCTTGGATAAAAGCATTATTGAATGGGTAATGGCTATGCTCAGGGATCGGGAGATATCCGCTGATCTGGAAGGTGCGCAACTATCTATAAGATCTAAGAAGGGATGTCCTCAGGGAGGAGTATTATCGCCCTTACTTTGGTCGTTAGTAGTAGACGAACTCCTTAAAAATCTAAAGGATCAAGGTTTTGAGGTTATTGGATACGCAGATGATGTGGCCATTGTGATTCGTGGAAAATATGATGACACAATCTCCAATCGGTTGCAATCTGCGTTAAACAGTACTCTCAAATGGTGCAGAAGTGAGGGCTTAAATGTAAACCCTTCGAAAACAGTTATTGTTCCTTTTACAAGGAGGAAAAAGGTGAACCTCAAACAGCCTTTTTTGGATGGAATTCGAATTCAGTTCTCGGAAGAAGTAAAATACCTTGGTGTAACTCTGGACAAGAAATTGAACTGGAATTCTCATCTAAATAAGATCATAACTAAGGGTACAAATGCCCTGTGGGTCTGCAATAAAGCCTTGGGGAAAACCTGGGGCCTACGCCCAAAAATGGTACATTGGATTTATTCAGCAATAGTGCGACCTAAAATTACTTTCGCTTCACTGGTGTGGTGGCCTAAAACAAATGAGGTAACCACTCAAAAGAAGTTAGCTAAGTTACAAAGGCTTGCGTGTATATCTATGACTGGGGCAATGAAAAGCACACCATCAGTTGCTTTGGATGCCCTTCTCAATTTACTACCTTTGCATCAATTTGTTAAACTGCAAGCTGCAAAAAATGCCTTGCAATTTATCCGTTACAATAAAATACTAGATGGTGATCTGATGGGACACTTGAAGATCATCAAGGAATTCAACTTGAACTCAGATATAAAAACAGTAGAAGACTGGATGATAACGAAGACCAACTATGATGTGCCCTTCAAAGTGGTTAAACCAAACCGCAATACGTGGGAATCTGGTGGGCCAAGTTTACGTCCAGGGTCTGTTGTATTGTACAATGATGGGTCCAAGATGGGCGAAAATACAGGGGCTGGAGTTTTTGGTCCCGGTATTTCAGGCTGAAATTCAAGCAATTTTAGAATGCACAAATGTTTGTCTCAAAAGGAATTACAGGTTTGCTAAGATCTGTATTTTCTCGGACAGTCAAGCAGCATTAAATGCGCTAAAGGCATTTACATGTCAATCGAAGTTAGTGTGGGAATGTATTCTCTCTTTGAAGCAATTGGCCAGTAGGAACGAAGTAACGTTGTACTGGGTTCCCGGCCATTGTGGTATTGAAGGGAATGAAATCGCCGACAATCTAGCAAGACAGGGTGCAGCTTCGAGCTTCGTCGGCCCTGAACCATTTTGTGGAGTTCCTGAGAGTACTCTTAGGATGAAACTAAGAACTTGGGAAATGTCCATGGTAGAAACTAATTTGAATGCCACGGATACAGCAAAGCAAGCGAAAAGATTTATTAGACCCAGTCTGTCAAAAACCCGGGCCATATTAAATCTTAATAAAAAGAATACCAGGGTAATAACCGGTCTGATGACTGGTCACTGCCCGAGCAGGTATTACCTTTACAAGATTGGAAAAATCCAATTCTCAGAATGTCGATTTTGTTTGAACGAAAACGAAACCGCTGAACACTTGCTTTGCAGTTGTGGAGCATTGTTCAATCAAAGGTTGTCAATATTTGGAAAAGGGTTATTAGAGCCCTCCGAAGTTTGGCAATACAATCCAAACAGGGTAATAAACTTTATAAAACGAGTTGAGCCTAGTTGGGATAACGTGCTCCATCAACCATTGTCCACCACATCTCAATTGTGAGAGGATATTTAATGAGCACAAAATTAAATATGGGTCATACCACAATATTCCTAATTATTGGACGCAGTGGGTAAAAGGCTCTACAG
Organism: Aedes aegypti; assembly: GCF_002204515.2. NCBI lineage: Eukaryota > Metazoa > Arthropoda > Insecta > Diptera > Culicidae > Aedes > Aedes aegypti. The sequence goes on from NC_035108.1 coordinate 461,431,703, forward strand.
ACAAGGAAAAAAAATATATTCGTCGGTACCCGCACGGCTGGACGTACGCTTTGCTGCTGCTGCTGTTGTTTTCGCTTTTTCTCATTACCAGCTGTTGTCGCGGCTTCTTTCGGTGGCTTTTTCATTGGTTTGGATTCCATTACATTGGATTGGCTCGGGGTTGATGCGTTCAATTCGTTCAATTCGCTTACATGGTTGTGTGTTGTGATCTTCTCATATGGTACGACGATTGCTGTTGTTTGCTTGAGTTTTATTTCCTTCTTATATTGCACACATGTACTGCCGGGATGCTGTGGCTGGGAGCAATGTTTACAAGAAGCAGGTTGATTTCTGTAAGTTATCAGTGTTTCCTGACCATGCACAGTGACAAACGACCGTATATGACTACGAAGTGTCATAACTGCTACTCGTACACCTGATGATATGTTTTGATACGCAAAGGATGGACCCCAACTCAATTCCTTCACATCATGTGCATCACCATATCGACACAGAAAAGCCGCAATGTCTTCGTTGGTCACACTCTCAGAGAGGTCATGAACTTTGACCTCAGTGTAACCACTATCATTCGACAATCGAACTCCACATTTCTTTCCTTCCACCTCCAGTTCATGCCGTCCGTCATGCTCCTTCACTACTGTCTCGACCGTTGCTAAATCTACGCATTTAACATGGGCGCATTTAAGTGCATGATTAATCTGCAGCCGCTTCACTTGATTGGGTTGTAAACCGAGAACTCGATTTACAAAGTGATGGATTTGTTCATAACTTGGCCGTCGCGAAAAGTTAACTAAATCCACTTTAAATGTATTTTCTCGTGAATTGAGAGCCATCACAACACATCGATGCAAGAGTACCTTGCAATGGAAACACGTCTGACCGATACGAAGACCGACCGTAAACTGATTCGGGGTAAAGGGATTCGGAAAAGTGTTACAGTCTTTATTTTTCTATATCAACTTTATTAAAAAATACAAATAATTTCCGCCTAAAAACATACAATATTTACAGTTGGTACCAATGTTATAAAACAATAAGTAACACAAAAGAGGTACATAATTTTGAAGTACCTTTTCAACAAATAGTTTACTAGCAAAACAGCAAATTTGGAAACTAAAACTTAAAAACTTCTGCATGCAGAATCACCGTATGTCCAGCTTTGCTCGAACTAATGCAATAACCATGACTTAGTTTTTCTATAGTCGTATCTAACCTAGTTTCCTCGCACCGTTTCCCTGTAGGTAAGCGACGAGTCTCCTGCTAAGATTTAGTATAAATACTCGCTAATAGCTATACACAGTTATTTTGAGAGCCGTTCAAAAATGTCACTAATAACGAAACAATAAATTAACGCACATTATCGTAATGTTTGCACGCAGAGCGCGCGGGAATGTTTGAGCTCATTGCGTAGTTGAAAATGTGCTTAAGTTTTGTGCTTAAAAGGTCCCCTAATATCTAATAACTTAATGGAAATTTTTGATTTACTTTTAGTCTGGTTGTTGATCACATTTCTGTTACCCTTTTGTTTGCGTATCCTCTGTATGGCGTCCTGCAATTTCATCCATTTATGCCTAAGTTTGCGCCAAAGCGTTTTATTCCTTTCTGATCTGGTCAATTCCTTCACTTCTTCTTGTTCTTCTTGTTTCTAAATTCATCCATCTGTTTGATGTAGCCGTACTTGTTGATGGCGGTGTATTCGTCATCGCACTTGAGCAATAGTTCGTACCACTGTTCGCCCTGAACCCGCGGGGCATCAACGGTTCCTCCGTAGCAAGGCGGAAGGCATTCCTTGGCGATGTGCTTGTAAAGTGATTCCCGATCCGTACCGTGGAAGACAATTCGGCTGCGCAGTTTGTCCCGCAGGATCGGCTTGAACAGGGCAAACACTACGTTGAAGATCTTTGGCTGGTTGATGATATGGATTCCCTTGATACGTAGTGGGACCGCGTCCTGCAGCCAATCGACGATTCTTTTGGCGAAGGGCGGAGTAAACTGCCACGCTTGTTGCATGGTAAGGCCGTCCATGTCGAAGATGACCACCGCACCGTTGACCTGGGTTTCCGGTTCCAGCATGGCCGCCTCCAGGAACAGGACACAACCCTTGAAGACTTCATCCAGGGTGACTTCCTTGTGCTTCCACGGTTTGCCCAGCTCGAGCAGTAGGATTCGTCGGCCTAGTTGGTCGCGGTTGGGAAACACTGACAGAATGTTTTGCTTGAAGATGTTCACCTCGCGGGACGGGCTCAGGTCCAGGTACATGTCCCAGTGCTTCACCTTGAACTGGTAGTAGCGTTGGATCTGGAATAGGAACAGAAATAGTAGGTTATAGTGCGAGTTTAGCAATCCATAAGTAAGTTTCTGTGGAAGTTTCGGTTGTATGCCTGTTTATAAGTTCCTTGCTGCCAGGAGAAGTTGTTCAGAAGCGGAAGCAGAGGGGAAGCGATTTCCACGCAAAACGATCATTATTATACTCAACATCTGACACGTAAATATACTTCATAGATACACATCATTTTTCTTTCACAGTTAGCAAAGTGGAATTCGAAAGGCGTTACGGTTCAATTTGTGAACTGAGAAACGCCTTGAAAAATTACAGATTGGAATAAATCTGAACATTCGATTGGTAGATGTCCTATTGACCGGCAGCATAGCCAGTTATTGAAGAGGGATATAGGGGTTTCATACGGACGTTCAAAAATGCCCTGGAATAAATTCCACCTGCATTTCTTTCATTAATAAGTTCCGAATTGCTTTAGGCATCTCGCAAATGTTTCTCCAAGAACTCCGACATGAGTTCCTCCTCGAATTTGTCTAAGGAAAATTATTTTACCTAGTTACAGTTAGTTAGTTCAGTTAGTTGGTACAGAAACTCCTCTGGGTACCGTAATTGATAATAATTGATCCATAGTGAATTTGACCAATTTAATGTTGATTTGAAATCAATTTGTTTTTGAAAAGGATAGTTCGCATGAAATTATTAAAAAAAGTGTTCACTGTGTAACCACAGTCGAGTCTAGTACACAACACTGAAGACGGCCTTACAGTTGAGGTCGAAATACGCGTACCACCGTGCGGGGTGACATTGGGCCTAAGGGGAGACTTTGACCGCCTCTTTCGATGCATCTCATGGTTAGTAGGAACGTCAAAAAACTAATCTATGACCATCTATTGACTATTTGTAACGTAATCTTGAAGCATGACACATTGATTTTAGTAGTTTGCCATTAGCTTGCTGTAAAAATATTGGCCCAAAGTCACCCTTATGGACCAATGTGGATGCGCGCGGGCGGCTGCGTTTTGAAGTTTGTGTCACGTTTACCTCGTTTCGCATTTTTTTTTTTTTCGTTTCGGCTTGAAAATTAGATTCGGCGGATGCCACGTGCAAATGTTTTGTGGGAGAATATTTTTCAAAGTGATAAAAGTGTTTTTTTTTTTCAGATATTAGTGGTGTTTTGTTTTACTTTTTATTCGATTTGCTTGCCTTTTGCTCGAGATTGCTCTGTGATAGCTGCAGCAATTGAATTCGTTTGATTTTGGTTCGTGGATGGTCGATTCGGGATGGATTATAAACTACAGTTTTAGTCGATTTTTCGTGCGGTGCGCGCATTTTGATAAGCAGAAGTTTGCGGCTCACATTGTTAGAGGAGCGACGGATTGCAGTTTCTAAAAAGGAATTTGGTGAGTTTGTTCTGATCAGCAGCGCATGATCACAATGCGTAAATAATAACCATTTGTTGGCCAGAACGTTTACCAAACGTATCCTATGGCACTACCCTTTCCATCAACATTCCACAACATCCCGTAACACCTATGAGAGGTCGCAGAGTTCTCTGCATCTTTCTTAAGTAGGTGTTCAATCAATCATCCTTTCCCATTCCCCAGCTTTCGCAAGGACGTGGCCAGGACAGCTCTCGGCTATTGGAGGATGCGTCAATCTTGTCTAAGAGTTAGAGGTTAGTCCCAAATTTCTGACTTTGGTAACGGACGGGAAGGAGGCAACCCTCATACAATGGTCTAGGACTGTACCACCTACGAATTTGTGCGAAATGCTTAATGCTAATGCTAATGCTAAAGTCACCCTTATGGACCAATGTCACCCCGCACGACGGTATCTTTCAAAAGATACAAACTCTAGTGGAATTAAATGGTATAGTAACAAATTCGGTTTTTCATCTACTTAAGAAATATGTGCTTGACCCCATTTGGTTGGTGTTCAGACAGAGTAGATCAAGTGTTTTTTTTAATGATTTCTGAAAACCGTACCCCAAGCCTTCCGAATTTTTCAATTTTTGCGATATTCGCTGTAATTGTGGAACTATAGCATGTCCAAAATTGGCTTGGAATACAAAAGAAAACTAGGAAAATCAGTGAAAAATGTCCTTCGCTTGCAAGTGGATTAGTGTAAACAAGCACCGAAATAGTCGTCGTGCGTGTAGAAAATGACCACGAATCGTCAAATTTCGAGCATAATTAGTTGAGAAAATGAGTAAAATGGAAAGGCAATATAGTTATTACAGTGTTTTAGCAATTTGGCTGTGATTAATTACTGGTAACTTGCATAATTTGAGAAAAAGAGCAAACCGCTGGCTGAATATGTCTGTATGTGTGAGGAAGCCATCTTCCCTGCCATGAGAGCAATTCGTACACTTTTTTGAACGATTTCATTGCAGCACTGTTACCAGTTTGGAGGATTTTTCTTTGTGCTCTGAGAGGACTTTTGAAAAGAAAGTTTTTTTTTCTATTGTGTTTTGAATATAATGTCGAGAACTACTAAACATTTCTATGAATGCGTGGGTTATTTTCCATATAACGATTATATTAGTACTTCCACCAGAATGTTCTTTAATTGAAAAAAAGGTTATTTCTGTTCCCTTTAAATTTGGAATATTTTTCCATTAAAAATGGGTGAAAATTGTTTTTAAGATATTTTAAAAATGGTTGCTCCAACAAATTCGATTTTTATGAGGTTTCTTAATGATGATGCTTTTGAATTTTAAACATCAAAGAATAGATTGTCAAGTTTTTCAGACAATCGCTATAATCATTGATTTTGAGACAATCAAAAATAAAACGGTTTGTAAACAACTCTTTGCAGAATTTAAAAAAGGTAGTTACTGCTAGGCCTGCTCATGATTCTATGAAACCTCTGCCGGAATTCTGTGATAATCGTAGTAAGAGTTCTGTGAGAATTGATCTCAAGTTTATGCCGGATTCTAGCCTAGGACTGAATGGAAAATCCTACCGTGCAATATGTGAGAATGATGTAGACGATTTTACTAGTTTCAAGAATATCAGCAATCGTTGTATAAACATCCAGCCCAATATTTTGTGAAAATCATACCTTGAATTTTGTAGGAATCCTGCCCAAGATTTTCTGAGAATCCTGTTCAGAAATAGGTAAGAAGATTCTAAAATTAAGTGAGTAACTTCGGCTGCATCCTGTAAGATATATGCCAAGGGTATCATCTGAATCCAAGATTTACTGTAAAATCCACGGGCCCTGCAAGCTTGTCAACCACATATAGATGAACCGTGGCCAACATGATTTTGACATTTTTGGGAATCTGACACTTTTTGGGAAATCTGACAGTTTTAGGTTGTTCACGTTAACTTATAACTACTCATTAACGTGGGTATAAGCTGGATAAGGCGCATAATGACGGAATTGATTTAAGTGTGTTATTGCTCAAACAATACACGATGTCTAGAAATATGCAAGTAAATGAGTAGACAATTGTGTAAGCCACTAAATAAAAGGAGAAACCATCTTCAATGTGTTTTTGTTGTAAGCTACGGGGCAATCGTCTTTTGATGCCCCCTGGTAAAATCCTGCCATGAAATCTGTAAGAATTTTGTCCATTACTTAATCAGAATCCCACTCAGAATTTTATGAAAATTACATGTCCCGGATTTGTAGTTAATCATGGTTTCTACTAAAAATTCATATACCAAACTTGTGAACATTTTGTTGAATAACTGCGTATTTTTTTAAGAATGTTGCACAGAATTCTACGTAAATTCTTTCCAGGATTGCCTAAAGAGCATGGTTAATTTGATGAGGGTGTGATTGATCAATTTGAAATTTTCGTAGCAACTTTCGTTTCAGCTCGATAAAATTTCTGTTCTGTCTGTCAAATAGTGTAGCAAGCCAATGAAAAAAAAAAGTTCTAAAAATCCTTCTTAATATCAAACATTGTTCATTTGTCATCTTTGTTCTCAAATCGATCACTTAAATTTATGTGTTTGACAATCGGGTTTTCACCAATGCCATGTTGTCTAGATCATATTTTTTCTCAAAATGTTCAAATGTTTTGTTTAAAATATTTACGGGGTTCAAAACCCAATAAACGTTTGGTTTTGGAGTCAATTTTGAACGACATATCTGAAGATGGAATAATCTCAATACACCCAATTCTAACGATTATTCAAACTTCAAAAATAGTCCAAGAGCCAGATATGAGCAGAGTCTTCAAACTCTTCGCGGGCTCCACGAAATGAAGCTGCGACGGCCGGATGTGGCCCGCGGGCTGTACGTTGCTGTAAGTTGCTGTAAGGAAAGCTGAATTCTTCCATGAAATTGCCCATATTTAGGTGTATTCCACAGTCCATTGGATTTTTTAATTAAAAAATAGTTTTAAAAGTAAATTACTTGTAAGAGTTTGATTTTCATATTTTGTTTCAGGTGACGATATATCGAAGCCGAACCTCAAATTTGCAAAAGGAGAAATCTAGAGAACCGGACCATCGTTCGCGCTGAAAATTTGATCGGACTGCAGTAGCTTGTAGATCGAGTTCCCTGCGGTATCTTGGTGTCCATATTCACGAGGAACCTGGTCTAAATTATTGGGAAAAATCTGAGCAGGAATCCCTCGAGGAAAATCACTGGTGGAATTCCAGAACGAATTTATGGGAGCTATCTGCTGGAACAATCTTTTGAGGAATTTCTTTGGCAAACTCTGTAAGAGTCTCTGAATGTTTTTCTGAACAAATCCTCAGTAGTTATATCCCTGGAGTTTCAAGAATTATTCACTGTGAAACAGGAAAAAAGCTAAAAATAAAAGGGACTAAAGACTGGAATGAGCAAAACTTGGTCGACATCGAACTGATGTGTTTCTATTGAAAATGCATAAAAAACCAGCAGTATGCGGTGCCGCCATCTTTTCGAATCCAACATTTTCTAAGCAACCGTTGGATACTCAAATGCATTTCAATGCGGATACTCAAATGATCTTGGCTGCTGTCAAATCCATTAGGTGGGATTGGGGTTGCCATATACGTGTAAAAAACCGACACGCAGCATTTGAAAGTTGAGTATATATACAATGGTTGCTATGATAAGTTGCTCTCCAGTTTTCAAAATGACGTACAAGTAAGAGGAGCTGCGTATCAACATTTTGCATCTTCCGGGACACGATTTTTATACCGCATCAGAAAAAAGGAAGGAGGCAGAAATTTTCAAAACTATCAAACTATCGAAATTCTCGAAACAATACCTCGTTCTTCATGCCATATGCACGTGTGGTCTAAAAAGTTACATTTTCATCACCACGGGAACCATGAATCAAGCTTTGAAAAACGGTTGTTACTTGGGAGGGAGAAATCGGTACAAAATTACGGCACGTAAAGATGAGCCCAGATTCTGCTGTCAAAAACTGTCACTGTGAGCCGAGATCCTAAACAGTGGACAAACATGATAAAAGCGCGTAATTGATCAAACTTTTTTTTTTTGCATTTTGTCAACGGTGTCTAAAATCGAATGAGAATCAATTCATATACATTCAAAGGCATTGTCACAAGACCATCTTTAATTTTGATTGAAAAAAGTATTGAAACACGCATTATTTCACTTTTTTTAAATAAAAATGCAAATCAAATGCATAAAAAACTGTGGCCCTTTTACCATGTTTGTCTGGAAAAGTTGGAGCTGCTCAACAAATGAAAACCTGAGAGAGACTCGCGAAGAGGAAAAATATCAACGTCATATGCAGCCCAGATTCCGCTGTCACGAAACGTCAAATGCAGCCCGTCGTTTTTATGGCTGAAAAAGTGAAAAGTGTTGTATTCAAAATAAACTGTTAATAAAACCCCCAGTCAGTGGAGCAGATTTTCCAAAGATGCTGATAAATTTAATTACAAAACTAGTTATTCATGACGTCTGCTACGTTTGCTGGCATGAAATTTCACTCAAAAGGCTATGTATGCTTCGGTGTGATGCGAACGCAATAGTTTTTTGCTGGGATGTTCATGTGAGAGTTTGAACGGCTTGCGCATGATTGATATCAACACAGAGTGGAATAAGAAAAATCTCAGCAATCACAGAAAAAGAAGACCGTTTCCGCGAGTCTCGTCTCAGATGAAAACTAGCGATTTTCACCAAGCCTGCCTTGATTATCGTTGGCAAGGTGGAGTTATCTTGCAGTTTAAGTTGTTCCATATTTCGTGTGTAGTATCTGGGCCTCCCTCCCAGGTTGTTACCATTTCTGATGTAACATGATAGACCTGTGCTGTTCTATCCAGACTTGGCGAGCTGCCATTATGGGAAAAAGGCAATAAATAGAAAGGCACGCTGCGAATAACGTGATTATGGTACCCAAAGACCACAACCCTCCCAATAGCCCTGAACTCGGCCCTATCGAGCATTGGGCCTTGGTCATATGGAATTTAAAAACAACTAATAAATCCATGGAAAACGAGCAGCAGTTTAAATCAAACTAACGTTAGGGACCATTTTGCAAGGCTCCAAAAAGTCTATGTTTTTCAACGAAGACCTAGGCAGTATCCATTTATTACGTAACGCTATAATTGGAAATTTTCGACCTCCTCCCCCCCCTCCGTAACGCTTTTTGTATGAAAATTTTTAAACTTTTGTATGAGCTGTAACGCTTGAGCCTACTCCCCCCTCCCCCTAGAGCGTTACGTAATTTGTGGATGCCGCCTTATAATCTTCGTTGAAAAACATAGACTTTTTGGAGACTTGAACTTGAAGTATCTAAGAAGAGACCTGCTACCAGCGATGGTTGGAAAAATATCGAAAAAATAATACTGAAATTACTGGAGAAAACTGGATTTATTTTTTTTTGAATCATTTCAACGAATATCTTACAAAAAGTTACAACCTGGTTTAATTTTTGAAGGAAACCTTCTTTGAGGACTCCCTGAAAAAAAAAAATGTTCAAAACTCTTCTCAAAGAGCTAATGGAGGAATCTTTGAAACAACTCCTGGTGGTATCCAGGGAACCAGATCTGAAGGAATGCTAAGAAATATTCATAGGTTAATTACTGGAGGGATTCCTAGAGAAATTCCTGGGCATTGGCGTAGCTAGGAATTGTTTTTGGAGGGGGCCTAGGGGGGCCTAGAAAATTTCATAGTTTCATGGTTATTTTTAGTTTCATAGTTTTATAGCAGTGATCCTCAGCCCTGTTTTTTTTTTCAACCATTTTTATTCCTGATGGAGGATTGTTTGATGTTCTTCATATCTTTGGGAGTAGAACAGTTTTCCGAAGAAAAATTTTGCGGAACTTTTCAGATTTAAGAGATACAGACATCACGTCCGGCCCGCGGACCGCACTTTGGTGACCACGGATTTATAGCATCCATAGCAAAAAATAGTTTTAACAGATTTGTATTGATTTTAATTATTTGTTATTCTGTCTCATTTCACGGCACATTAGTGATGTTTGTAAATTTCAATGTTCGCTACGAAAAAGATTCATTTTTTTTGTAATCCAGTCAAAATTTCTTAAATAATTTTAACGAAAAATCACAAGAAATGTCCTTTGTTATTCTTCCACGAAATTTTTGAAATTCAAACATGTGTTCCAATATTTCGTTTAAAGTATCCTCTGGTTGTTCATTAATAATTTGATTATGATTTTTTGGAATTATTGAGGATTTCTCCAAAAAAAAGCTCTAGGAGTTTCACTATAAATGTCTTTAAGATCATCAAGCAAGGATTAATTCCACGGATTCCTAAGAAAGTTTGCAACCAGTTTTTTCAGCTTTGCTTTTGAAGTTCGTCCTAAAGTTCCTCTACAAGATTGTTTGATAAAATCTTAGCAAAAAATATCCAAACTTCTTGCAAAAAAAACTAAATGACTCTTCCAGGTTTCATCGTAATATCTCACAAGAAATTAAAAATAATTCAATTGTAAATATACTAATCATGATTTCTCATAGAAGCTCTCCGCAGATCTATCTGTGTTTTTTCACAAAATATTATTTTTAGATTCCTCTAAAATAAAGGAACAACATCTCGTATTCCTTCAAAACGCTTTCAAAAATATGTTTTATTTGTTTAAAAATGCCTAACTATGAAATGTTTGAAGAAATCTAAAATTCCTATAAATGCCCTAGCGTTCAACCGTTATTTCAAAACTCTTCCGCGAAATTACTCAAAGATTTCTCGAGTAATTTGTTCAGGGATTTCATAGAGAATTATATCACTGTTTCCCTAAGATTCTTCCAAAAAATTAACCAGAGTATAATCTAGGTATTCTCCAGAGATATTTTTTTCTTCAAACGGCACTCACGATTCTTTTGGGACTTTTTTTTTTAATATTTTTTTCACCAGATTAACTGAGATTTTGCAATTCATTATTAAACTTCTCAAAAAAAATCTTCATAAATTCCAAGAAATATTCTTACTAGTTCTAAAAATAACTTTCAATCTGGTAATCTGGTAATTGGTAATGGTAATTGGTAATCTCAGGATTCTTCCATAAAAAAAACTAAAAAAATTATCATCTTATTAACTACTTCAGGAATATTTCAATATTTTTAGTGATTGCTTTACAAATTCCTATACCAATCGCTGCATATCAGATTTCTAGAACACATAGAACGGGTTGGAAGAAGTTTGTTGGTATTTTTTTGAATAATTCTTCACAAGAATTCGGAAAAAAATACTTATTTCCTGTCTTAATGTTCAAGAATTAATCCATAGAATTTCAGAAACTTGTTGACAATGTTTCTCACAGAAAAGCTTAAGTGGTACTTGTAGGTTTTACTACAAAAAAAATCTTGTTCTTTTTCTTCGTTTTTTTATTATTAGAATATTATTGGTGTTGAAACGGATGGAATTTTTACTGAAAATATTTGTAATTAAAATCTTAGATAATATATTGTATGAACTCCGAAGTTTCATGATACTATGATGAACATATTGATGTAGATCCCATTTTTCCTACGTTTAGAAATTCCAAACAAACTTTTTTGAAAAGTTTAATTTCGATTATTTTGTAGTACTGTAGTACTGTTTGGAGTATGGAAAATGTTCCATGCGAAGGAAGGTGAAACAACAAAATGTTGAAGTCGGAAAATTAAAACCTCTCTAATATATTTCCAAATACCCTAAACGGTGTATCTTTGATAATGCGGGTAACATTGATAGTGAGGGACTCACAACATACTAAACGAAATAACATAATTTATGTTAATCAATTAAATATGCGAAAGTAAAGAGTATTAGTATGATACTTCATGTCAGGGCTATTTTCATTGGAAGCGATAGCATTTGAGTTTTTATATTCTAATATTAAAAATCAATAAGATTTTTGCATTTTTGAAATCCTTACAAACATTTTGATACGATTTTAAATAATTCGTTGCATATCCCTGACAGCCCAGTTATAGTAGATCATGAATCCGGTCTCAAATCTCATATCGAACATCATTTTCACAAATTGGGGCCATTTTTGTAATCAAAGTCTGAAATTTCCATATAATGTTATACACCTGAAAGAATGCGACATCCTCACTCGGTTTTGTTCGAAATATTTATATTTCAAAAATGTTTGATTTATGTTAAATTCAATGTCGAAACGTGAATCATTCCATATATTTTTAGAAATATTAGTTTATACCCATTTATACAGACCTATAAGTGTTTGTTATGCATATTCAAGTTCACACTTTTGCAGGTGATTTTTTTTACAAATTCTGTTATTTTATAAACAAATTGGAACCCAAGTTCTCCATTAACATTCTCCAATCAAATTCTAACTGAAATGAAGCTGAACAACAGTTAGGTTGGCGATTTTCATGTGTACACACCCATTATCAAAAAGTTACCACAAAACCGAAAATAGACTTTCAATTATATGAAAAAGTTATTGATCGATTCAACATGAATCGTCATGCAATCTTTCAACTGCAATCGATAACTGAGATACCAGTACTTGTTTTTAAAATATTAGATAAATATATTTCAAAACTAATGCAGGAATATTTAGATTTTCTTACAAATTTCTTAAGAAGGTCCATCAGAATCTTCTTTGGAAATTATCCTTAAAATTTATCTTTCTTTGACTTATGGTTTCCTAGAATTCTGCCAGAAAACCTCTTAAAATCCGCCCTCATATCGCACAAAATTCAAACCAAGAATATGGATTCTGCCAATAATTGATAACATTGTTTCTAAGAAGTTTTTTAAAGAAGACCAATATATGTATCTATGAATATCTTAATAAATCTTTTCCTTCTTCCCAGTTATTTTGCTATATTTTTTTCTACAGATTACTTTACCCCTATGCTACTTTTGAAAATGAAAATTCTCCTGGAGGTTTCCAGAAAATTTCCTCTGATGATTCTATGGCAAGAGGCGTTTCAAAAACAATTTTCTTTCCAATTTTTAAAGCAAAATTCCTTAAAAAAAAAGGTTTTTCATGCAATTTTCGATGTTTTTTGGAAATATTTCTTAAGGACTTTTATTGAACTTCGCGGAAAAATTGTAATATTTTTTTCTTTTGAAAAACTATCCAAAGAAATGTCTAATGGAACTTTCAGCGAAACATCTTAGTATTAGATTTAATAGAATCAATGATTTTTGGAGGAATGGCGAGGAAAAACAGAACTTTTGAAAGATTAAGTAATTCTTTTTTAGGTAAATCCGGGAACATTGTCCGGAACCAATTTGCTAATAAAAAGTAGACAAAGAAGGAATGAACGTCTTCCAGAAGGAATACGTTTTGAAAGTATGAACAAGTCCCACAATTTTAATTGACTAATTTCCAAGAGATTTGCAAAAGTTTTAAGCCAACCTTAAATGTTACTTGAGGAATTTGATTATACTAAATCGAAAAGTTTTTTTTTGTTGAAAAATGTTGCTACAAATCTGTAAAAAAATTGAATCAACATCAAAGAGAGAATTTATTGCTGGAATAAACACTCTGATTGATTTTGTTACATTTTTTCACACCAGGTTTAAGTTCTACCATTCATCTGAAGACAACTAGGAAATGCTGAAATACCTTGAAAGTTGAGCCTGATTTTTCGACAAAAATTTCTGCCATGAAACTAGAAATTTGTAATTTTGTCTATTTTTTCGAAAATTTTTGGGACGTTATACGAGTTGAAATTAATGTATGGATTATTTAAGTGAATTCTCATAAGAAAAATCATCATCGCCAGACATCTCGAGCAGGTTATCCTCCAAAAACATTAGAAAGCAAAATACAGTTAAAAACGAGTTTTGAGAATCAAACTTCCAGGATATTGACGCTATTTTGTACCACGGTAGTTTTTGGAACGAAGATGTCGAAAACTTGCGTATATAGCCTACACCAAGAAGCTAGTCTCAACAGTAACCAATCGATCGTCAGCCGGATGATTAAGCTTTCGGTTGTCGCGCGTTCCACCGAAGTCAGCACCACCACGCTGATGCTGTGTATGACAAGCGAGGTTTTCTTACTATAGTTGTACAACGTAAAATAACGTAATTAGTGAAGAGATTTTTGTCAATAACAAATGTCATGGACATTGTGTCAGAAAGTGGTGAATTGTTTTTTTTTCAATATTTATTATCATCAAAAATTCTGGGGGGGGGGGGCTGGATGAGTCTGGAGGGGGCCAGGCCCCCCTGGCCCCCCCTGTTCCTACGCTAATGTTCCTGGGGGAGCTCCTGAGAAATTTCAGGAGAAATTCCTGGTAGAACTTTAGTTCTGGTGGGCTTCGATCCCATGACTATCAATACGCTAGACTACGCCACAGAACGGGTAATGATTTTGCAGCGAGAGTCATGACGGTGATTGCTTGGACTGAAAATTGGTGTTGACTCGTCAGTGCAGTATTAGATCCTTGAATAGGTAAGTTGTGTACATTGAGAGCATCCGGCCAGCGTTCCAAGTGATTCTTCCGTAGTAAGTAAATATGGCTGCTAGTTATCGAGCGAGAGATGCAGAATAAATATTTACAGTAGGCATGTTTGTTAAGGTTTATCAAATGCAAATCGAATGTGGCAATTGTTTGCTTGACAATAATTAATGTAGATTTTGACTAAAATTTATGTATATGCAGGATTGAGGCCTCCTTTATCGATTGATAAAGAGTATTCAAAATTTTTCGAATTAGCTGGTTCATCGCAACTTATCATAAATCATGCGTTTGCACAAAGCATTTCTAAATAATAAAATAGTGCTGAAAGGAAGTTTATGTAATTTTACAGCAGCACCTAGAGAAGCAAGTGGAAAACTTCTTGGACAAATCTTTTGTCGAATAGTAGTAAATCAAAATTTGGTCAACTCCCACGCAAAGCACCCTTAATAGCAAACTCACCAGCTCGTAAGCACTCTTCGGGTAGTATTTGCACGGCCGCAGGAACCGCACCATCCAGTCGTCATTATCGATGGGGACCACCAGCTCATCTTGACCTGTAACGATGGGAAAAGATCAAATCACTGAGAGGGATGGGCAATTACTAGGGAAGGCGGATCACAATCTCTCACCGGGGCCTATCATTAGTGTTGTAGAGTTGCCAAGTCATACGAAAGCAGTAAAGGGTTAATGTGATGTATACGACGATCCCTATGCCGGCCAAATGCGAGGAAATTCGCAAAAGGTCCACAGTTCAATTGAGTTTACCTTCGTTATCCGATCGTTAGCGATCTCTCTCATTATTGATCGCAGCAACAACACTATCTATCCCATGTGCACTCGGGTCAGAATCGCTCGCTTTTTATTAAAAATGCTAAGGTCACGTGGCGGCGGCCGTTGCAATCACTTTACAGCAGTGGTTTCCAATTTTTTTTTAGGCTGCCTCGGAAACCTTCCAAAGAGCAAAAGTCTCGTCTGTAATTTACCACAGATAATGGAAGAATCTTGACAGGAGACTACCAAACAGCTTTCTAAAAGCTCGGTAAGGAGTTCTTAAAAATGACATTCACAAAATCTAACAAAAATAGGGAAGTCGGCGATATGCAACGGTCATTTACAGTACAGTCAACTTTCCATAACTAGATATTGAAGTGAAAGGGAACATCGAGTTAGGGAGGTATCGAGTTATAGAACACAAAACCAGTGCAACTTCGATCCAAGGGACCATCGAGTTAGACATACTTTAACTACACTCAGGCAAATAAACTATCGATAAACATAGGAACACTTGAAAATTCGCCACAAGGAATCGGGTTGAAATTCATAAATTTGCCTTATGAAACCGAAATTTGAAAACAAAAATAGTTTTCGCGGCAACCTGGAATCGAATCAAGGACCTTGCGATCGACCCCAGCAACACACATGTTATAATTGTGTACTATCAACTGATATATGACCAAAACTAGTCATATATGAGTTGATAATACTCAATTATAACAAGTGTGTTGCTCGGGGATAGGCTCGTGCGTACACCCCGCGCCATCGACGCCTTGATGTTGAGTGATGCTAAAACGAACATAAAGCGTTCCTATAGCGATAATCGTTCCATCTTTCATATGGTAAAATGTATGAATTTCGATAGTCCAGTTCGCTGCGTGTATGGTTCTCTAACTCGATATCGAGATACGGAAGATCGAGTAAGGGAGAGTTGACTATAGTACTATGATTTTTTTTGAGAACCATCCTCAATTTGATTTCAGGTTCTCCAATTATCGACCAGATTTCACGAAGTTGTTCTAGTCAAGAAATTTTCCGAAGATTGGAAGCGATATTTCAAAATGTTTATTTTTTGCATTTTTATTGCATGAATGTTCTTATCTAGGCCTAGTTATTACCAAAACAAACAGTTTTATCGATCCTGTGAATATTAGCCGTGTTGATCTTTTGAATAATATAAATCTCTCTTTGTTCCCAGTGTCGTCATAATTGATAATATAACTATAAAAGGTACTTCTTCCATATTGAAACATTTATCATGTGCAAGAAATCATTAAAATTCATGCGAATCCAGATGTTTTATGTCATCAACGCTTCCCGAATCTTTGTGATCATGGAATCCTAGAAAGCCCATCTTCGTGTTTATAGAAAAGGGATCTTTTTTTAATCCCATGAAAAGTCGTTTGGGGTCTTCCTTAACCGAGTGGTTAGAGTCCATGGCTACTAAGCAAAGTCATGCTGAAGGCGTCTGGGTTCGATTCCCGGTCGTTCCAGGTTCTTTTCGTAATGGAAATTTCCTTGTCTTCCCTGGGCATTGAGTATTATCGTACCTGCCACACGATATACAAATGCGAAAATGGCAACTTCGGCAAAGAAAGTTCTCAGTTAATAACTGTGGAAGTGCTAATTGAACACTAAGCTGAGAAGCAGGCTTTGTCCCAGTGAGGACATAATGCCAAAAATAAGAAGAAAAAAAATCGTTAAAATGAATCCTCACTTAACATACGACCCGCGTCATGTTTTGATACCATTAAAGTGGCCCGCCCAACCAGTTAGCTCGAGTATCACTGCTTTTAGCAGTGTGCAGTTGCAGTCTAGCATGCCGTGAACTAGTTTTACGCGATTGGTGCTTTGAAGGGATTTCATAGGTAGCTAGTAGGCTGCGCTTGTGACCGGCGCGCGCTTTCTTCCTCCACTTACGATGGCAAAAAAACAAAACTTCAAACCCTGCACTAGGTCAGGTCAGGGTTCAACGGAATAGAGGCAAACCGGTCTACTTTCTTGGTACGGCAACAACCTCACGATGGTAATGCAAGTAATGCTGGTCATTGAACCGAAATCGTCACTCATTGCGCGCTCGGTTTCAGTTCGGTTTCGCTAATCGAAGCAACCTTCGCCGGCAAATAGAAGTTAGCATTAGCGTGTGACGGTGTTTCTTTTTTTGTGGCTCTAAAGCAGCCGTATAGGTTGGTAATTGCCGAAATCATTAGTCATAAGTAAGCTCACGCGTCAGTCTCAGAACAAACGGGCTTCGGGATGATTTCGACGGAAACGGTCAGCAATGGACCTGGATAAATGATAAATGATGCATCGTTAGGTGTTTGCTGAGCAATCATTTTGGATCGCCAACGTGCTCCGAACAATGATCACACATCGGTAATATAAAAGTTGAAGGCAACGTGTCCCCTTCGCCACCGGTTTCGTTGACTCATATACGTCAATGGAGTTCCCGAAACGAGAGGGAGATGATTCTGTGTTATTTACGGATTAGGATTTTGAACTAATTGATGTTTGACCGCACACGGTAAGTGCCTTGAATGCTCATGGCACTTGACAGGTGTATGATTCCAGTATGAATGCTGTCCCATTTAAGGATAGATGTTGTCGAAAATTTCGTCATCCAGAGGATGTGCAAAGCCAAAATTGCCATTCATTGTTTGGTTATTTGTTCGCCGTAAGCTTGAAGTGGCATATTTTCTGGCAAATGACATGCCGTTTCCGAGAAATCATTGTATCAACTTTTTTGAGTAACACGAAACATCTGAATTATTGCTATAAAAACAGCGGCTAATTTAGTCCGTTTTGCTCAAAATGAAAACATACCATCTACCTATATCTACAAATTCCAGTCATCGATAATGTCGTCGACTTTTGAAATGCATCTTAGCCGCCCTAATTAATGGTTTACTACGCTTTTATGCTTCCGGATCCTAGGAATGGCTAGTTAGTGGCGTCTAATAAAAACCTAACCGCAAACGGAGCCTGTGGAGTACCAAAGCACGCTCCATGCTCTTTCTGAACGGGTATGCCAACGTAATATGAGTCTTACACAGTGTATTCTGTGCTATTTTATCTTCGGCTTCTTTCAATGGATATAGATTTGATTTTTTGCTGTGCATCTTTTTTGTGTTGTGAATGAACAAAGCTGAATATTGTCTTGCTCTGGTAATGGCTACGGTTAGAATAGCTCAGATGCTTAAAAGTAGTAAAAGTATTTTTATCTAGGTAACCTCGTGAACCTAGTTTTTGTTACCTTAAGCACACGTGAACTTGAAAATTCGTATGCTTCGTGAACATGCCCTTGTTAATAACGCAATTGTTACTGCACTAATCTAATATAAGCCAGCTCTCCCTCACTTGATTTTTCGTATCTCGATACCCAGTTAGCGAACCATATTACCATATTAAAAATTGGATTTTATGGCTACCTCGATGGTTTCTTGGATCACGGTTGCACTGGTTTTGTGTTCTGTAACTCAATACCTTCCTAACTCGATGGTCCCTTCAATATCGAGTTGTGGAAAGATGACGGTAAATGTTTCTGATAAGTTTTTTTTGGTCTATGAGCAATATAAAATACTTCTTTTGTCCGGTTTGTTCATAGCAATCTTTAAGGATGAGATGTCATACAATACGTTTCAAAAAGCCGTCTACTAACTATCCAGCTTTTTACGCTAGCTTGCTATAAATTTTGAATTACCCTCTTCTGACATATCTTGTCTACACTATAATTTTTTTATAGTTTAATCGAAGCAAGCTTTGTGATTCAGTTTATTGTTGACAACTTGTTCAATGTCAGATTTTTCTATTTTCGTCTTCCAGGTGATCGTAATTATAAACTATTTGTTGTAATGTTTTGTCTTTCTTTTCAGGTTTATAAGCTAGGAGTTGAATATAGCTAAACAAGGCAAATCAAATCAACGGACTGACTTTATTGTGCATCTTTTTTAATTATTATGTTGTAATCGTGTTAGTGGGAGGCAGGCCAATAATCACTGCTCAACAAAACAATACGGAGATAGTGAAAACATTTATTGAAGCATTCGTTGTCCTTATTGATATGGCAAAATAAATTGAGACATCTTCATTTATGTGATTATATGATATTGCAATGGACGATTGAATGTATACGTCAAGAGATTTGATTCTGGGAAAACATTGGTCAAAAACTAACTAACCCGCGAGTCGTGTCTGGGTTGTGGGACGACTCGAATAGGCTTCCATTTGAATTATATTAGGGGCTGTCCATTAATGACGTAAGACAATTTTCGGGGTTTTTCAACCCCCCTCCCCCCATGGTAAGATTGTTTGTATGAAAATGAAAAATAAATTGTATTGCAAGTAAGAAATCTCAGAACCTTCCCCCCCCCCATAAACCCTTACGTAATTAATGGATCGACCCTTAGGCGCCTTACGTCATTTGAGGTGTTAGCCACCCCCAGAATTACCCTAGATGTTTAATTTGTTTTTGAACCTGTGTTACTCTGACACAAGCCTAGGTTCAACCTACATTCCTTCACTTTCGGTTGTTTCTGGAGTATTCAGATCAGGTCAAACTGTAGATATAATTTAACTATATTTGCTCTAAATATCGTAGTTCGGCGTCGTAATGATTGCATTACGGACAAAGACAATCCTCATATGCCGGTGAAGCTCATATTAAAATGCCGACCACATACTTTCCCGACACCTTGCGACAATTTTCACGCAGTGGGAGGCTATATTATGAAAGATGATCTATATTGGAAGAACTGCGGAGGACTACAATGATATCTATTCCAAGGATGCAGCATATGATCAAAATATCCCTTTAATTGAGGACCTAAAATCGAAGAAGAAATGTATTAAAATGAAAAATAATAAATTTATAATTAGCTTGATACCGTTTTGACTCATATTCCGAACACTTAAGGACAACAGTGACTTCAAATGCATCTGATTAGCATAAATTGGCTGATATTTGTGTAAATTCTAATTTATTCGCAAAGTCTAACTGTTAGCTGTTGGGTGTACCAATAATAATGTTGATTTAATTATTTTTTGTATTGATTTAACGTAAAAGTATGGAACAACATTTTGACTCAAATGCCGAACACTGCGTTTATTCTGTCTCATATTCCGAACACCTTGATTCAAATTCCGAACAGCACGATTAAAACGTATTCAAATAAATAATTTCGCAAATAAATTTATCTGAGCTTGTTCTGCTGGTCTCAAACTAGAGAATCACCACTACTCCCGTGGTAAAAATTATATTGGAGACGTTAAAATTGAATTGCAATTGACTGCCATTTCCTTGTTATTTGGTGACATATTTCAGCGAAACATTTCAACCCAATCGCCATACAAGAACTGAGTGTTCGGAATATGAGTCTGTTCGGAATTTGAGACAAAACGGTACTAAGAAATGCACAACAAGTGAAAATTCTTGACAGTTAAATCAACGAACGCAACTCCTTGCCTACTAAGATGTTACTATAAAATCGATAGGCAAAGAATGTCAAAATTCAATCCCCCCTTGCTGTTTTATAGCTAGCGTAAAAAGCTGGATAGGCAAAGATGTTACTGCCAATCAAATCACCTGGAGCAGCCTATAGGTATTGAGAGACTCCTGTCTGACGGAATACATAGTCAGTACTGAACTTGGTTTATTTATCATAGGCTACTGCCCGACTTATTGTTATATTACCCTTTGGAATTGAAATATCTTCAAGTTTAGTACTTCATTGATCTGTTTCGGATTTATGTTCTAAACAAAGCCATAAATTGAGTTTTAATATTAAAAACTGAAAATGACATACTGGAGAGAGATTGATCGCCATAAAACAAATCAGCTTTTAGAATGAAAAACTCCCCTGACCTACTAAATTTTGGTCTCCTTAATCTAAAAATAATCTCAAATATCTTACAACTCTTGTATTTCATAATTTTCATTGAAAAAAATATCTTTGATAAGGCAATTCGCCTAATGTTGGAAAACTGAAAACCTCGCCTGTTGTTGGACAGTCTATGTATTATTTATGGCGTGCTCAACAATTAGCGAGCATTTTGACCGTTCAAGAATTGGCGATATAATATAATACGCCTAAATGTATGCAATTTCCATTTAAATAAGCACGTTATTTGAGAATAAACGATTTTGTGAGCAAAAACTATTCTTGTAATACTGTGAGGTTTCAAAAATGAGTTCAGTAGTTCATTACATTTGAACTTAAACGACATTTTGACCACCGAAAGTTTTTATGTAGACACAGCATCAGCGAATAGTTGAATACCGACATTTCCAACAGTATTCTTACATATTAAAAACTGTGAATCTCGAGCTCAGTATCATAAGGACGTAACTGTTGTGATCGATTTTTCTTCATCGATTTTCGCTCTAGCTAATTTCTTGGCCAGTTGTCTGTCGTTGGCTGCGATTTTAGATTCAGTATATAGTTCTCATCGTTCTCCGTCATGCTGTATCGTGAATTGTTAAGAAATTTGATTGATTTTTTCTATTAAAAATAAAATAGTTCAAAATCAGCACTCGACATCTATAAACTTGAGAACATCGAATCTCTGTCATATCTACGTTGATGCTTCTAGAATACATTGCCAAACCTTATTATTCAAGCTTTTACTGACAAAACTGTAGAATAAATGTTTAAATTTGTGGTTTGGGGTTTTTGTTCAAGTTTACTAAACTTTTTGTTACTAAAAGCATATTATTTAGTGTTCCTTTCAAAATCGCCTTATCTATGCATCAAAGATATGGTTCTGCTAAACCGCACCAAGCACCAAAAACATAATTTTGAGATATTTAACCTCAAAGTTTCACCGTTAACTATTTGATATCGGACGAATCTCTTAAAAAAAACGCCAACGAATGATTAACAAGGTTAAATAAGTAACCCGAAATGAAATATACAAATAAATCATCATATTTTTTCCATATAAGTAGATCTGATTTCTAATTAAGAGGCACTCAGTTTACTCTGGTTGAAAAAATTGAGGAAATGGTTTTGGATTCAGTATGGTTGGATGTTTTGCCTCTTTTTCTACACAAAACAAGTAAAATTGATTATGAATGACTTTTATCATTGCCATGCAAGTCAAACTCCTTGTCACATATGTTTATGTAGTATGATTCGGACGGATTCATTGCTATCTAGAGGTCTGCAGACCTTTTACAATATACTATATTGTATGTCCAATATATTGAATGGTACTGTTACTATACGTTATATTGTTTTGGTATTGTATTTTTTATCCGGGTGGCTATAGTGCAGTGTTGTGAACCTATGTGGACAATGAGTTGCGGTGTGGCTCGACAAAATTTCATAGAAAATGTCAAAATTCTACTGGCGTCGGTTTCTGTAAGTTTTCCGGTATGTATGAATTGCAAAACTATAGAAAAAAATAATGAAAAAACCCTGTTCTATGTCAAAATTATGAATCAAGTCTGATAACATGCTCTGTTTTATAATTCGCTATGGTAGGATAGAATTTCAGTTTTACATGTCCTGATGCTGTTAACTAACACTTCGTAGGATGGTTTAAATTACTCAACAGTGGAACAGAAAAAATGTACGTACAATTTTCTAGCATAACTGATTGCGAAGCTGTATAGATTACTTGAGCAGAAAGCATACCAAAAGCTACCAACTAATGCAAAATACAGGATGCTTCAATGTACTTTTATCTTGCCGAAAACTTCGTAAGTATTTTGACAAAAATATATTTTTTTTTTATATTTTGTTCACTAAATTTTTACTTCAATTTGTGACCCTTTTTCAAATATTCCACTAATAATAAGTGGTTTGAAAAGATAAAGATACCGTCTCCGGCTATTTAGATGCACAAACTGACCCTTAATACTAGATACAACGTAAAATAATGCTCCAATAACACAACCAAGAAACATCATCATCATTTATTGGTATTACATTGTTGTTTTAATAGAACCGCGTCAAAAATTCCACGCCATAAAACTCGGCGTTCATTGTGGCCATTTTTGAGCAATTTACTTAACATAGGCGAACTTCTTCAAACACTCAAAGTACAATTCCTAAAATAAAATTCCTCAAAAAAATTCTAATGACAATTCCTGAAGCAATTACCAGCAGCATTCCAAGAAGTATATGTCTCTATTCCACTTCACAAAGTAATTTTTAGAAAAATTCATTCAAAAATTCTGGAACAATCTTTTAACGATTTTATTTTTTTTAAATGATAAGAATCGAGGAGGAATCCTACGTAGGATTGCTGAATAAATCTGTTGAACTTGTAGGCATCCCTGAAGAACTATTTATTAGGATCCACTACGAAACTCCCGGCAGAATCTGATGGTAATTTTCTAAAGATTCCTAGAGGTGTCTCTGGATGATTGCCTTGCAATTTGCTCGAAGAAATTTAAGTATCCTGAACATATTCCATGGAAAATTCTTGAGAAATAAAAAAAAACAATCCATGGAATACTCTTTACATAATCACTGAAGAGATCTCTGAAGGGATCTCACAATGGATTCATTTAAGATTATTTTAGGTAAATTTTGGATGAATCCCTTGAGGCACGTGTGAAGTAACTGCTGTAGGAATTCTTGGATAATTTCATGCACAAAATCATAGAGAAATTTCTGCAAAAATTCTTGTAGATTTATCATTTAAGTTATTGAGAGAATTGATACATAATTTGCATTTAGAACTGGATGGATAAGTTCCAGCAATAATAATTGGATTGTTTTCAAGCTGAATTGCTTAAGGAACTCATGAAGGAATACAAAGAATAATTCATGGAAGGGAATCTGAAAAAAAAATAAAGTATGAAGCCCTGAAAAATCTCAAACAAACACGAGGAATTACTAAAAGAATTAATTTTGTAATCCCTTAATATCGTGAAAAAAATACGCTCTAAGGAAATCGCGAAAATATGTTTGAAGCAATTCATGAAGAAATTAAGGGAGGAAAGTATAAAACACAAATGGGAGAAATCCTTGAAAAGAATTTCTTAAAAAAAATCTGAATCTAAACACTGAAAAATTCTTAGAGAAACAGTTTCATAAAGAAAACGCCGAATGAAATCTTGGTGGAATCACTAAGAACTTAAATGAATTCCCACAATGAAGTATTAAATGTTTGGAAAAAACCTGTAGAAATCGCAGGAATCGTTTCTCAATGAATTTACACTCCGAAAGGTACACTCACAAAAATCCCTGAAATGATTCTCGATGGAATTCGTAAAAGAACTCCTGCGGGATCCACTCGATAACTTCCTGGACTACTTTTTGAGGAAATCCTTTGACTCACAAAGGTATGATTTTCTATAAGTATTTCTAACGCAATATCTAAATATTCCCTGCTTTATTTTTTATAATTTGCCTGTTCAATTTTCTGGTCAATCAATTGTATAAAGCTGTTCATGAGGACTTTCCGCGATAGGACTGACAGCTAAAAGTGTGCATGAAACCAAAACGGAAGGTAAACAAAACATGCGAGTGATATCAGAGCTTAACATTATCCTTTGTAATCGAACGGTTGCTTCGACCGTGAAACGTCAAAAACTCGTGGTAAACAAAAAACCAGCTGATCGCAAGGAAACAAGCACTTACAGCTGTTGAAACGTTATGTGAAAAGTAATAATGTACAGAAAGACGGTTGAACAACAATATAATTGAAAAGTACCAATAATATGCTATTAACGATTGTATCCTGACATTTCAAAGCAACTATCGGAAAATGTATGTTAATTGTTCAAGACTTTTCTCCGTGTGGTGTTATTCGCTTTATGGTTGGTGTTATCCTCTTTATTGAAATTTTGCTCAGAGGTTTTGAATACGTGAAAGAGTTGGTCTAGTATACATGTTATACAGTTTATCGAATGTTTCTATAAATTTCGTTTAAAGTCATATAAAATCACGGGTAGGACAATTTCTTGATTGTCCAATCCACTTCTCGCACCGTTGTTTAAGACAATCAATTGTAAGAATTTTTAAAATAGAAAAATGTGCAAATATTTTCACACAAGTGTATTCATCAAAATTTAAAGGTTCACTGTGCGGTACCTATTTGTTTCTTTGGAACTGTTATAGCTTTTATGGAAACATTGATTATTACATTTATGTAGGTCGAACTTTTGCCGAACCTCACTCTAATCCTTTTCTTTCTGCTATGTATTTTCAACAGTCTTCAAAATATTTGAACGCTGAGTATCAAGTACTCGAAAATCTAACACAACTGTGATCTCGCTAGAGCACTCTGACATAGAAACTGGAATGCAATTTTGTACTTGATAATTTATTCACTGCACGCAGCTGCCTTCAAACGGAATCTATAATACTAGTTCCACTGGTGTTCAATCTATATTACTGCTTGTAATATATGTGTTTTCTATAAACTGATTCAATTACGCAAATTGAAAAATATATGCATACATCCCGTCATGGGACTAGCGTTAACCCCGTCACATTTAATCTTTTCTATTCACTGCACATTCATTCCTAGTGGTAAACAATGGCCCGACATACCTTTTAGCATTTCCCGAAGTTCTTCGACGGCCTGCGCTTTGAGTTCTGGCGATTCACGCAACTCATTCTTGGCCACATCCTTCCCGAACGGGGTCAAATCTTCCAGCTCGAACCGCAGGGTGTAGTCGCCCAGTTGGATCGAGGGCAACTCGTCCACCTCCGACAGCATTGTTGGGACCCCTGAAAAATAAGAAGCGGGAAAAGATTATGTTATGGTATGATTTATTTGTTTCTGATGATATTAAATCTTCGAGCTGTTTAGTTAAATACCTATTTAAATGAAAGCCGAATTTAGAACTATACCATTCAATTCCCCTAGAGTTTGTATCCTTTGACAGATACGCGTATTTCCACCTCAACTGTAAGGCCGTCTTCAGTGTCGTGTACTAGACTCGACTATTGAAGACGGCCTCCCAGTTGAGTTCGAAATACGCGTATCTGTCAAAGGATATGAACTCTAGTGGAATTAAATGGTAAGTACTCCAAATTCGGTTTTCATTTAACTCCATTTGATCTACACTGAAAATACTCACTCATTTTGAATGATGATACTGTTGTACTGTTCAATCGAAAGCTGTTGGGTTTTGAGAGGGATATTCAGAGTTAAAAACATCGACCAATAATCGATAATTCAGAGCGAAACCGAGTGCCACATCCGACGGCTACCAGCGTCCAAAAGCGACTAATCTCATGGTGCAACAAACGCTAGCGTCGTAGAATGCGTCGGCCCATTGCAACGAAGCCGGCGCATCACGTTTTGGATCATGCGGTGCATCTTATCTTGTTGCAGCCGAACCGTATAATCAAATCGCTCAGCTATCGGCTCAAGCTTAGCGCAAAAACAAGTCGTTCAATTTCCGCAATCGAAGCAACCGTTTGCAGTGTGTTCCCCCTCGCAGCAAGCCATGCTAGGAGTTGTGGGAGTCACAAGTGGCTGGACAAAGCGATTAGACAACCTAGTACCTACGTGCTTTTCCCACATTATGATCTGATTGTTCCACATCAATCGTCGTTATCGGACACGTGAGTCTATGTTTGCTAAAGATACGCGTCGCGGAAAATTGGTGCGAAAGTTGAAGCCTATTTACGCCGTGGAAAAACATTTCCGTGACACTGGGCGGCAAAATCAATGATTTTTTGTTCGCGCACTTTGTGGATTTTCAATCTGTCTCAGAATTTTTGTAACACCTACAGTTTTCCAGAAAAGGGGGATTTTTGTTCACTTTTGTCTCACAGCAATCAGTTACATCTGTTTACCGAAATCCATGCGTATAATGAATTCGATAGACTTCGATTAGCTTCTGTTCTATTTCTGTTCGGGATGAACCACTGCGACCAGTTTTCTTTGATATTTTGTGGTATACCAGTGTCCTTTGTTTAGTGCATGTCGTTCTACTCCATTACTATTGAGAAATAATGAAGTAGTCGTTTTTTATACAAATATCATTCTTTACCATTTTGCATAGAGCCTCTTTAGAAAAAGATACCGCTATTTATACCTTTTGGAGAAAACAGGTTGTCACCATTAAACTCTCAAAAGCGCGCCCCTTAATCAGGTTCGGCCACTAAGCTGGTTAAATGATACTGATTTTGACCATGCATCGGTACTCTAGCGTATCAGATTAGCTCATTCACACCCCAAAAATGTTTGTATCACCTAAATTTTGCGAAAAAAGTGTGATTTTCCACAAAGCCCCATATTTTCAACAATATGGAAATTTCTGTTTTACAATTACAGTCAACTCTATATAACTCGATATTCAAGGGACTATCGACTTATAGGATTCTTGAGTTGTAGACTGACACAACAAATCTTAAAATAAAAGGAACGAAATTTTGTACTTCTAAACTTCTATGATCATTTCTATGAACAAAAAAAAAATTGTGATTATAATATTTTAGAAAATAATAGAGTAAGGTGGGGCAAAATAATGACTGCAGTTTTGCTCATCAAACCTATGTGGAAATATTTATTCAATTTCAGTTATAACAGTTTCAAAATTGATTGTCTTAAGCAAACTTTTTCCTCGCGGTGAGGAAAAAGTTCACTGGCTGAAACACAAAATATCGATACTTTTGTGACAGGTAGGAAAATTTTTAATTTAAAGTGATGTTTGCATTAAAATGTAAAAATCATTTTCATCAGAAATTTGTCAAAAACAATTTTAATAATAATATCCCAAAAAACATCAGGCTGGTGAACGAACAAATTATCTTAGATGCATCCTTCTTTATTTGGTAGGTGTTTTTTCAAGTTTCACCGTCTTCGGCATTTTTGGAAATATGTGTTTCCAGCAATAAGGGTTACAAGGTACAATACTCAAATCTACTTTTTTGATTTTTTTAAAAGAGTACGATGGTGTCCTTAAACGCTCCAGACTACTGTTCTTTGCATATTTGTCCCGCGGTCCTTAAGGTTTACATAGAACATAAGACAAGTAGGCGTAGAGAGTTCCTTATTGACTAGCTGTGGCACAACCAAGCATTGCCAAATTCGTTCTCAATTGATTCCGAAGCACGATCAAAGCAAGCGACGAAAAATATCGCATCTGTATCGGGTCATGATCGGCACTGTTTCGCAAGTAGTAACAAGCTTGATTAATAGCAGCAGCGAACGAGAGCCCCAAGAAGAGAGCGATAATAAAACCCATTTCTCTCACTTATTTACTATTGAGGTTTTACTGGTATGATGAACAATCCCTGAACATATGATAGCAATAGTGTCCCTCAGGTTTGGAACTTGTTAAGTTGGGTTTTATCATGCACTGATTTCACCCCGATATAATCAGAGCTGTAGCAGTAGACGATAAACAGACTCTCATAATGTGTTGCGGATCATGATTGTTACAGAGAGCAATACTTTAAACTTTCTCAGAATTCAACCCCTGGTCATAACAGTAATTATCATTCTGATTCAAATTTTGGACAGCTTTAAATTGTAGTGTTCGGAATTGTATAAGAAACATTTCACATGCACTTTCAAAATTTGCTGGTCAACAGATCTCACGTTGGATTTTCCATGTCTATAAAAAAATATAATGGCTTGATGAATTCAATTCAATTTTTGATTTCGTTTTTCTAGTTCAACCCAAGTAACATTGCTAGCTGAAAAACAGCAAATCCAGCTGAAATTCTGTTTACACAACCTCTTTTCAACTGAATAAGCTGTTATTCAGCTATCATTGTTGTACTTGGGAACTTTCATTACATGTCCAGATTTTGAATCAAAGTTTTCGAAAAATTAAGCAAATACGAGAAAGCGTCCAGAAAAAGAACCAAGAAAAGGCCACACATTTTCACTTATTTTAAATTATTCAAGTTAAGAAATCAAAATCTCGTCTTATAAATCTTACCCATCATTTGAAGATAAGTATATTCAATGCTTGATATGCTGAATGCTACATTTCAATAAAGAAACTATAGTTTTTATTAACAGTTCTAAATTAAAAAAAAATGAGAACGAAACAACATTTTTATTCATTATTTGTATTGCTTGATCTGTTTATTACACTGTGTTTTTCGCTTTGGACATAATATTTATCTGTTACTTTCTCCTAACTAGAGAGGATTCCGACGCATACCTACACTCTTAAAAATAATGGAAATTACTGTCGACGTAATTAATATTATGACTGAAAGACACATGACGTAAATGATTTAACGACACAAAAATGTCACACGTTAAAGGACACGAAAACGATGTCAATATGATCGGTATTTCCCGAATCAGACGCTATGGTATTTTAAATGTGACACATAAATTCACGTCATACGGCTCGCTCCTTTTATGTGCATCCAAAAGACGTAAAATCACATGATTTTTTCGGAGTATGTGGGCTTTCCAGAAGAACGGTTCAGAAAGGAGGAGATTTTGCTTTAATGGGTTTGAAAAAGGAGGACTTTTCAAAAATTTGCTATGCCAGAACAAAAACGGAACTTTTGAAAACAAAAAAAAAAACAATGTTTTTGAAAAAATGTTGATTTAATCTATTAGTGTTCGTAGTTCAGTGTGGAGGGTTTTTGAGATTTTGTTTCAATTTGAGTCATGATTTTGTGAAAATACAGTGCAGGTAGTGTCCGTATATGTCATGCAGTTTTCTCTGTCAGTTCGATATCAGGCCATAGTAGAACAGTCCACCGTACTATGCCATCATCAACCATCAACACTATAGGAGCTTCTAAGGGATCGTTCAAATATTACGTAACGCAACAGGGGAGGGAGGGGGTCTAGCATAGTGTTACGATCCATACAAAAATTTAAAAATTTCCATACAAAAGCTGTTACGTGGGGGAGAGAGGGGGTCTAAAATTAGCAAATTTTGCGTTACGTAATATTTGAATGAACCCTAATACCCACCACCATATGGTGGATGGACAGGATATGTTGGTAACCTTCAACGGGTCAATTTGTGGGGTTAACGGGCACGGAAATGGTCTGGGTCACCGACCAATACCGAGCGGACAGTGACCTATGTACAATAAGATCACTGATCGAGCACCCTCAACCGATGAAGGTTTAGTTAGCTCAAACCACGTAGTGCAGAGCTGGTGAAAGATTTCTATAGAGAGTGATTGAGTGTGTGGTGCAGAATTAGGCAACAGATAATTAACAAACCACAAACCTGTCGCAACCCTTAAACCCAACTCCACTGCAGGACCTCGCTGTTTTGGACAGAACTTCGGTTCTGGACGTCCATCAACCCCTCCCCCCTCCCTCTTCATTTCCGGGGAACGGGTGAGGTCCAGAGATGCCATAGTCGCCATCCCACAATGTTTGCCAGAGTAGGAGAGAAGTCAACGATCAGCGTAGACGCCGCAGCGGAGAAGATCGAGGTGATGGATGGTGGAAGAAGAGGGGTCCCGAAAGAAGTGAAGTAGTGAGAAGAAAGGACAAGTTAGAGTAGGATAAGAAAGTGGGAAAACTAGAAGTAAAGGCCGGAAAAGTCCGGAATAAATGTAGTTTGTGTCGAAACCAATGTGACGTGAGTTTTTATGTATGACAGTGCGATCATTCCCTGCCTCGCGAAAGACTGTAGAGATTAAGCATGCCGACCCTGAGGTTATGTATCAGGGAGTCTTAGGAAGGCTCCCCTCTGAGCTAACCAATAGTTATAAATCATTTGTTCAGGAAACAACATCATTTCATCAACAAAGTTTGAAGGGAGCAAAAAACGTGTTAATGTACCAAAAAAAAAAAAACTTTGTGGCAAGCTCATGTATGAAGAAAAGGCTTGTTAATAAATACAGCAATGAAATCAAACAAACCTTTGTTTTCCCTTTTTTTTATACAAAACATAAGGACCAAATTTAAAAAAAAATTTTTTTGGTCTTAAAAATGCAACGAATTTCGATCTGTTTTTCTTTTGAATAAATGGGTAATTCATTTCGAAAGATTACTTTTTTCCCAGAATAGTGTTTATTTGAACAATGGTTTCTTATTTTGTCATATTAAATTCCTTATGATTTATATGTTTAGCATTAGCATTAGCATTAAGCATTTCGCACAAATTCGTAGGTGGTACTATCCTAGACCATTGTATGAGGGTTGACTCAAAGACAAATTAAACACCTCCATGTCCCTTGCAGTTGCCCAAAATTTTTTGGCTCATAAGGTAATCTAGAATGCCGTGAAAAGTGTACAGCGATCTGTCAAACTTGGGTACCTGTTGTACTACCGAGGGACCAAATGCAGTACTAGTAGTGGTACCCAATCTGAGCCCGAGTGTGACGGACCTGGTTGACTCCTTCTCGTCCGTTACCAAAGTCAGAAATTTGGGACTAACCTCTAACTCTTAGACAAGATTGACGCATCCTCCAATAGCCGAGAGCTGTCCTGGCCACGTCCTTGCGAAAGCTGGGGAATGGGAAAGGATGATTGATCGAACACCTACTTAAGAAAGATGCAGAGAAGTCTACGACCTCTCATAGGTGTTACGGGATGTTGTGGAATGTTGATGGAAAGGGTAGTGCCATGGGATACGTTTGGTAGACGTTCTGGCCGACAAATGGTTAATATTTACGAATTGTGATCATGCGCTGCTGATCAGAACAAACTCACCAAATTTTTTTTTCCAAATTCCTCTGCGATCCATCGCTCATCGTAAAGAACAATAGCGTGAGCCCAACAAAATTCACGCGCCGTAAGAAAAATCGACAAAAACTGCAGTTCATAATCCATCCCGAACTGAGCATTCACACACCATTCAATTTTTGACAACACACACAGGAGGTACACAAAAAAAACGAGTCACGCGAAACGAATTCAATTACTGGAGCCATCACAGAGCACTCGAGCAAAACGCAAGCAAATCGAATATAATCTCCTAAAAAATAACACTTTTATCACTTTGAAAACCATGTTTCCACAGAACATTTGCACGTGGCATAGCACCATCCGCCGAATTTAATTTTCACCAGCAGAATTGAGAAAAAATAAATAAAAACGCGGATCGAGGTACCGTTTTGATTCATATTACGGACAGCTTCAAATTCCGGACACTCTCGTTTGTATGGGAAACATTTCACACGAAATGTTTCAATTTTCGCCGTCCAAAAGTTCTCATTTTCGAGACTCGTTTAATTAGGTTTTTTCCATAAAGATCATTGCAAATTTATAATGCCCAACTACCTTAGACGTCTCTTAAGTGGTTGAACGATTTCAAATGATGATTTGACTGTTCCATTAATGATTATCATGAGCTGTCCGTAATTCGAATCAAAGCGTCCGGAATATGAGGCAAAAGTGAGGGAGCGTCCGGAATAAGAATCATGAAAAGGCCACGCGTTTTGATTTATTTAAAATTATTCAAGTTGCGGACGCGTATTCTTTACCCACCATCCGAAAGTTAAGGGCTTCCGACGCTCGATAACGCTAAAAAATCATACAGAATGATTTATTTTGTATGGTCCAAGCTGGGTTATACTTCACTGAGGCCTTAAGTGCCCGTAATATGAATCAAAACGGTAGATGTGGCACAAAACTCAAAACACAGCCGCCCGCGCGCATGGCTTGCTGCGATCTACTCTTTCTTATGATTTATATGTTTCATTATAAATTGATTTGTTTTTGAAAATATGGGTATTGTATGCGCCTTTGCGCAAATTCAATATTATTTGTTCGCTCTTTCAAATATTTGTTACACAAATGGAACTGTATTATTCGTTTCCTAATGTATTTTTTAAGATAACATGAAGGGTGTTAGTTAGCCTGGGAGGTTTCTTTTAATTTAATCCCAATAGAAGGTAATTTTAATATACTTGTAAGTCAAGTGCAAATATGTGTATTGAAAATCCATAACCATTTCAACTAGTCATTAGGTTCCCAGATAGCATTTAAAAGGTCACTGTTGCCTGAACATGCACAGCGAGTGGACGACAAAGTGTTCATGTTGACAAGTATTCTTAGGAGTGTCGTATCCAAACAAATTCCTCAATTAAACTCACATCGATCATTCACTTTCATCAACACAATATATAATTCACAAAGCCGAAACACCACTCGTCATCCAAAATCCAAAAGTCACGCTAATTCTCAAAATCCAAACACAAATTCACGTCCGTTCGTCGTTAGAATCGCCAACAGAATCCCGAAGCAACGGGAACGCACTCACTTCTTCCCTTTCTCTATAATACACACACCGACACAATGTTTTCTCCACTTGTTTTCGATCGAACATCCTACCGAACGCATTCTTTCTGTTCTTCTCATTCATCACCATTCTTTCCATGATCATCCTTTCAAACATCAGAATCCACTTCTTCCCATTCAAAAATCATCATTGATTCTTTCAAATAGGTTTGTGCGCTTTCCATTTCAGTGATGCCAAAATTGTTTTCCAATGCTAATTGAGTATTATTAAAATAAATAATCTATAATCATCTTATTCACTTCATGGAGGAGTAATCAAACATTATCCAGAAAGGATCCAAAAATACTATGCCAAAAAAGTGGCGAATTTCCACCAAACCTTCTTGTAAGTAATTACTGATTACTGAAAATAATCATAAAAACTAATGATTATGAAATTAAATATTCGATTAATTTGAAAAAAGGAGGATATTTTCAGCCCAAAGGAAGAAGAGAGGACATATGATCAAAAAGGAGGACATGTCCCCCTCCTGGCAAGCCTAAGCATACCTTCAAATTTTATCATGCAGTCATCAAGTTCGATATTTGTGTGATAAAAGTTTTTCAAACGTCAACAATTGGGTGAGATTTATAAGAGGCCTTGTCTCAAACATGCGCTCATATCAAAAGATTGAATGGAGATATACTTGGAGCGCTGGCGACCTAGACGTATTTTTGAATAAACTACTCATTCTGGAGAGCCGTAGTTGAACCTTCATATAAGTTTGAGTTACGGCTCTGTTTTGCTCAAAACATATGAGCTAGTATTGATCGAAGTTGTCTCTATTCGAAGTAAACAAATGTTTCGTCAAAAAACTCTTATAGATCTCTGTATTTTGACGTTAACTACGTCTTACGGCAATATACTGGGTGTCAATTGAAAATTCTATTAACTCAGCCATTTATCGGTAGATTTCTAATATTTTCCCACCAATTGGTCGGAAATTTATACAACATTTTACTCAAATGGAGTAAATTTTTGATTTTTGACGATAGACTGTCGAAAATTGGGAAAATGTCGACCCCTTTCTTACGCAACCAAACCCACGATTCTTTCGGGTTGGCAAGTGCACTTTAAAAGCAGACCGATTCCTGCTTCTTTGCGCATTCTTCTTTTGACGTTAACTACGTCTTACGGCAATATACTGGGTGTCAATTGAAAATCTAAAATGTTGCGACCGTCATGATATGATGTTAGATTTCGAACTATAGGAAGGCTGCAACTATGACAATCGACTAAAATTCAAATGCAGAAAATCAATTGGCATAGTTGTGGACCAAAAATGTGAAATGTACGTTTTTAGGACATGTATCTTTGTGCTTGCCACACGATGCACGAATACAAATTATGGACAACTGGCAAATAAAGATCTCAGTTAATCACAGTCATCCCAGAGTAGCAGTCTCTGTCCCATTTGAGACGAAACGTCAGATGGAAAAGACACGATTACTGTAGGCAAAGAAGTAAATGAAAAATCGAATTTAGTACTATACCACTTAATTCCACTAGAGTTTCTATCCTTTGACAGATAAGCTTTGACAGAGGTCGAAATACCTCAATTGTAAGGCCGTCTTCGGTGTCGTGTAGTAGATTCGACTTAGGC
Organism: Aedes aegypti; assembly: GCF_002204515.2. NCBI lineage: Eukaryota > Metazoa > Arthropoda > Insecta > Diptera > Culicidae > Aedes > Aedes aegypti. The sequence continues at coordinate 461,466,305 of NC_035108.1, forward strand.
GAAGTTTATACATTAAAATCCGTGCCCAGACTTTGAAAACAGAGTTAAGACTTAAGGTTTTCGAACAAAAATTTCAATTTCTTCGGAAATATGGAACTTTGTGAGAAATAACACTTGTTTTCGAAAAAAAAACTTGATATCAAAATGTTTCTTCTTCTTATTTTTGGCCGTCCTCACTGGGTCAGAGCCTGCGTCTCAGCTTAGTGTTTTTGAGAGCACTTCCACTGTGATTACCTGAGAGCTTTCTTTGCCAAATTTGCCATTTTCGCATTCGTATATCATGTGGCAAGAACGATTATACTCCATGCCCAGGGAAGTCAAGGAAATTTCCATTACGAAAAGATCCTGGACCGACCGAGAATCGAACCCAGACACCATCAGCATGGCTTTGCTTTGTAGCCGCGGACTCTACCCACGCGGCTAAAGAAGGCCCCAAAATGTATATTTATTACCTAATTAACGTGTATTGAACACATTCTACGCATGGATTCCGATGAGTACATGTAATCAACCGTTGTGTAACAAAAACGTAAAATTTTCATGTAAATATGAAAATCTGTGCATAAAAAAATGTTTCTCAAAAACTTACGTGTTTTAAAAATATGTGTTTACGTGTTACAAAACTCAAAAAACAGAATCAAAATCAGCGAGCCAAAATCTATTAAATCCATTGCAAATAACCAAAACGCGTGAACCAGTGTGTGATCTGCGTTCCTGCGAAATCGTCACTTGCAAAAATAGCACATCCGCCACGCGCTATTCTCTAATCAGCAGATAACAAACAAAAAAAAAGTATGAACCTAATTTATCTGCGCCGAGATTCTTACTTTCCGATTTACTCGGCAAACAAACTAGTTCCGTGATTCGCAGTAAGTGATATGAGCTTTTTCAACTCGCCTACTATGATGACGACGACGACGACGGCGACGGTTCCCAAATATCGATTGTGTCGCCCTCTGGGGTCACTTCTACATGTATCGCAGATTTTCGAGCATTTTGTTTTGCTCTGGGATGCAGCGGAGCAAAGCCGGCAAAACAGAGCTACTAATTACTCGACGCTATTTTTATGCGTGGACAACGTGGTTGTCCAGATCGTAACGATGAAGCGGAAATTTACCTTACAGATGGATGACGTTCTATGATGATGATGATGATGATGCTGTTGGTGCTGCTCTTATTCGGCAGAGAGATTGTGATCGACATTGGTCAAACTTGCTGAGTAACAAGATGCAAGCTTGAAAAATTCTAGAAAGTATTCTGATCACGTTTTTCGTAAATAGTTGAAGTGGTTTAGAACGTTTCGAACAAGCGAGAACACCGGCAAGCGATCAGTATCAGTGCATCAAATTGACGCGGCCAGGAAGTTTATTAACCCAAAGAACGGAGGAAAAATCTATGATTTTCGGTATATGTCTCAGTACAGATTCATTCGATGAGACCTTTCATTTTCTGAATGAGAACTCTTTTAAAACTAGTTTTACAATTGTCAACTTCTGCGACATACTCAACAATTTGAATTTAATGTGTGTTGTGTACAAATCGACAATGATATGAACGACTAAGCTTGAAGCTTGTCCGAAGCAACCATCAATTTTTTGATCTTATCTCAGAAAAATGTGGAAAGAGCAAAGCATAGAAACGACAAAATTTATCGACCTTATTTTCGCACTTTCAGCATTTCTCTGAAAGAAACACAAAAAATAGAGGTTGCTTATGCCATTTGAAGAGTGCTCAAAGAACAAAGGGGTATGACCAGGGCTGGAATAGGAATGACGTGGGGGCTTCCTTAGTCGAGAGGTTAAAGGGGTTAAAGCGGCCATAAAGCAAAGGAAGAAGGAGAATTATAAAATTTACAAGGGCTGTGGAGTATCTGGTAAGTCCTCGAGGAGCACCAAGTGGAAAGTGGGTCTGGTAACAGCTGCTCTATCGCGTTATTAAATAAAAACAAGATTTTATCAATTTTTATCTACTATGTAACCAACTGTATCGTTTTTTATTTTGTTTTGAGACGTACTTTATCACAAAATAAGCTAGGTAGTAGGTCAGCCAATCTGGGACCTACATTAGTAGGTTGAGAGTATCGCTCACTTATTGCTCTCTGTGACAATTGTGATCTGCAACACATCATGAGAGTCTGTTTAACGTCTAGGATTTTCTTCGCTTGGTTTTCCGACAATAGTTGTGGTATAAATTTATCACAGTGTGGTGCAATTGCTTCAGCCTCTTACTTTCGTTTGAATCTAGAACCAATTGGCGGACAGACCTCTCGCACCACCTGTAAACGAGCCCATAGACCTCGTTCTGAACTGGAATCGAAAAGTTGAATATCGTTTCAATTCAATACGACAAAATTGCCTTGCTCCGCTTGAGTTCAACGTTTCTGCACCGTTCGATGATGGACACTGGTCGCCGGTGCAACAACGCGGCGTGCAGATATACCATGTCCACACAATTACGGATCCGACACTGTTATGGATCACTTTGGCGTGCACCATCGAATAATTTGGTTAGAACATACACTAGAGTGATGCAAATTTTGAAATGTTCGCTCCCTTATGCTTAAACGATTTATATTATGGTAAATCGCATCCTCCCAAAATTTGAAATGATTCGGAAGAAATTTGACTGTACACAAGCCATTTGAAGTTTATATGGAGATTACTATGGAAAACACCAACTTTTTTTGTTCAGGCCTCCATCTCTTCGACATAATATTTTATAGAAAAGTGAACAACCTCTGCTCATATGAAATCCTTTCAGCTACAACTTTGCTGAAGACCACATTTTGATAAGACTTAATGATAAATTGCTATTCTTAATCATAAACTGGGTTTCCATTTTGCATGCTTGACCAACTGCTCGGCAGGCAACAGTGGTGCTCCTGGCGGGTAGAATAGATCAAAGTAATCCAGGCTACTATGTTCCACAGTAAAACAGCAGTGTTGCTCTGAAAGTAATTGAATGATCATCTCAACATGATTTAGACTTTGTTATCACTAATTACAAATTATCTTTTCATCTCATCAAAATGTGGTCTTCGGGAAAGTTGTAGCTAAGAAGATTTCACATAAGAAGAGTTTGTTCACTTTTCCATAAAATATTATTACGAGCAGTTAGAGGACTGAACACAAAAGGATTGTCTTTTCCATAGTAATTTCCATAGAAACTTTAAATGGCCTGTGCACAACCAAATTTCTACCAAATCACTTTAACATTTGCATCAGTCTAACATACACGCTGAAGTAAAACACATGTTTGCCTTAGAATAGACTTCTAGTATTTGTAATATTAAGCATAACATTGCTCATTCGCTTAGATTCAGTATGAATTAAACTTTGGATAACATTTTGCTTGATTTTAAATATTGAATATTAGCAGATTATACTAGTTATCCATATCATGGGTCAGGAACTGATTGTTAGTCACAATTATGGTTCACTCCAAAACAAAGTATTTTTTCATCTTTATTAACGAGATTTTTATGATTTTTTTTAGGTATTTGTGTAGAAATTTTGTTAGTGATTACACTAAGAATACCAACATGATTATTACAAAAATTGACCTCAAAAATTTCTTTAGATTTTCATCCTACACGTCAAACTTAAACTGAAATTCTACCATAGTTTTTTATTCTAAAGGTTCTTTAATGAAGCCTTGAAGGTAATCGTCAGAAAATTCCAATTAGATTTCCTCTGGAGATCTTTCTTCTCTTCTTCTTCTTCTTCTTGGCATTAACGTCCTCACTGGGACAGAGCCTGCTACTCAGCTTAGTGTTCTTATGAGCACTTCCACAGTTATTAACTGAGAGCTTTCTTTGCCAAAGTTGCCATTTATCGCATTCGTATATCGTGTGGCAGGTACGATGATACTCTATGCCCAGGGAAGTCAAGGAAATTTCCATTACGAAAAGATCCTGGACCGACCGAGATTCGAAACCAGACACTTTCAGCATGGCTTTGCTTTGTAGCCATGGATTCTAACCACTCGGCTAAGGAAGGCCCCTGGGGATCCTCTGGGGATCCTTCAGGGAATTGCAGCAGAAATTCTCAAAGGAATTAACTAAGGAATTTTCCAGGGATTTTATAAATTATATCAAGAATTCTCCCTTAGATACTTACATCAGTTTTTCAGTTATTAAACATTTTAGAGATTCATCCAAAAGTAACTTAAAAGTTTTCCCGGCAATTTCGCCAATTATTTTCCTGAAGAATTTAGCAATTTTATTAGATATCGATCTGATAATTTTTCTTGAATGACATTTACGATTTATACAGGAATTCATCCAGATTATTTCATTAAACTAAGGTACACAATATCTTTCAAAAGTCATCTAAAGAATTCCTGAATAATTCCTTCAAACATTTTTCTATTGATTTCCCTGAATCGTTTTTCAAGAAACTTATCAAGGGATAGCTTTAACATCCTAAGGGAAGCTCTTCTATTTTTCTTTTTCTATTTTGTAAGTAATACACTCAAGAAGTTTTCTCCTTAGAATTTCTCATCGAAATTATTTTTGAATTTTCTACAGAGGCTTGTTGCAAATATCTTTAGAAAAAAAAGAATTTTAAATCATTCCATATTTTATGAAGATATTCATAAATGGCCGAAAGCTTAAAAATACTGGAATTCATTCAACAATTTTCCTGCAATTATTTTATCACAGACAAACAGACTTAACAGCTAGAAGATATATCAATTTAAAACATAGTCACATGATCATTTACGCCCAAAGCTAAAAATAATTTATTAGGCTAACCGTGAACTAGGTGGGGGTAGTGAGCAAATGTCAAACTTGAACAAAAGTGGGCGCTATTCTGCTGTGCGATGAAAATAATTAGAGTGTTCCGTCTTTTTGTCTGTGATGTTATGATAATCCAATAGAAATATCTAGTAGGATTTCTCCAGCTATTTTACAAGATATTTGCTCAAAATTCAATTTTGAAAATTGTTTACTAAAACTCTGCAAAATGTTTGTTTTTTTCTGACTCTTGCACGTGTTTCTTTAGAACTGTTATCAGATATCAATTTTTTTACGAATTTCTCCAGAGATTTAGGTTGGCTATTTCCTAAAAAAAAAATTTTAAAATTCAGTAAAACTCCTTCAAAACATGGACCTGAATTTTCAAAACCTCTCTTCCTAAAAATAATACGAAATCTTCCTGAAAATTTTCCAAGAATTCTTGTGTTTTTTTACACGGATTCTTACAGCAATTCTGAAGAAGATTCTCCAATTAATCTCACCATCTAAAATTGAAAGATTTTTCTCTATCTCTCATAGATTTTTACGAAATGATCCTGGAATTCTTTCAAAAAATATCCAAAATGATTCCAAGGTTTTTTTTTAGAGAATTCTATGTTGTATCCTTAGAGCTTTTCAAAGCAAATTTTCGTCTATTTTTGCTGAAATTTCTCCAGTAGACCTTTCTTTATCTCTTATTCCTCCTTTTTTGGTAGTTAATTTTTGGCATTATTGAGAATTTTCTGGGATTTTTTTTTTTTTTTCATCTTTATTAACTTTTCTGGGATGAATTAACCCAGAAATTGAATATTCATTCTGGGTTAATTCATCTGGTGATTTCTTCTAGATAGCTTCCAGGAATAGAGTCTTGCGAGGATTTCTTCAACAATAAATTTCCTTAGAGGGTCCTTGGATGTTTTTGCTTCAAAAATTTGTCAGTGCTTCTCTGAAGAATTTGGATGGATAAAATATATCTGGAGAAAATCCAGTAGGTATTTGTTGACGATTACCCTGGCTTTATGAGAGAACCGGGGAAATTCGTGGCGTAATCTTTAGAGAAACTTCTACACGAGTAGCTTAACAAATTTCATGAGGAATTTTGTGAGTACTTTTAAACGAATTCCACGACAAGTTTTGAGGCATGTAAGACTTTCTGGAGAAATATCTGGATGTATTACTGAAATTATTTCTTTAATCATTCTTTAAAAAAATAGGGCTGAGGAAATTCTCAGAAAAGTTTCCAAGTTGTTTTTAAATGAATCACTGAAATTACTAATAGAATCAGAAATAAATTTATTTTGAAAACACTAAGGAAAAATTCTTGAAAAATCCTTGTAAAATTCTTAGTTGACTCAAGTTGAAATTCATTGAAGGATCCCAGAGAACATCCATTTAGAATAACTAGACGAATACCATGAGGGTTTTATGAAAAAAAAAATGCTCAAATAACTCTGGAAGAATTTCTGTTGGAACTCATAAATCAAGGCCCTATGTCGTTGTTAGTGTAATTGACCCCTCTACCGGCAGCTTCATTTTTTACCGTCGCGATAACTTTATTGTTTCTCGATATTTTTGCACCATTTTTTCACAAGTCCTTAAAAAACTCTTCTAGTTCTAGAATCTGTGTCGATCAATATCGTCTGGATCCAGAGATATTCCGAAATTCCTTGGGGGACCGACACGTAGCCACAACCCACGTAAATATCTCAGCCTACAGAATTTTTATTGTATTCGGATATTCACTCTTCGAAACAGTATATTATTGAGAGTATGTTGTGAAAAAATGAGGCAATTTGGTGCAGACGTTTTTGAGTAATGAACATTTATGTGTCGCGTACCACGCTGGCCAAATAAAGATCTTGAAAACTTCAAAAAACATCGTATCGTAATATTTAGATAACACCAATAATGCTTAACCGATTTGTATGATTTTTTGAGAGTAGCTCCTTATTAACTAGTATTATATAGCCCATATTTTATTTTTTTGATAAATTGACGTAAAACAAAATGGCCGCCAAAGACATTTTATATGGAGAATGTCGGTCCCCAAGGAACATCTGAATATTTTCAAAACCAGATAACACAGATTCTTAAACTAGAAGAGTTTTTTGAGAACTTGTGAAAAAATGGTGCAAAAATATCAAGAAACAAAAAAGTAATCGCGATATGAATATTTTTTTGACGGTAAAAAATGAAGCTGCCGGTAGAGGGGTTAAATCATTAGATAAATTTCTACAAGAATAGGGAAGAAGCACCGGTTTTGGCCATACGCCAGTTTTAGCCATAGGGGATTGTACACCGTTTTACATAGTGAATCAGCATGAAACATTTTGTGTTCAGTAGATCACATTGACATGATAGAGCTACATTCATATACTTGTCCAAATTGATTCAAAACATAACATAAACAATTAATTTTCCTTATAATTTTAACTCCCATACACCTAATTTGGCCAGGACACTCCTAATTTGGCCACTCTCATGATAAATCAATGCGATTGGCCAATTTAGGAACCGGAGTTAAATCGAAACTGGTTCCGATAGCCTATATTGGCCAATGGGATTTTCAAAGCGAAAAAATTGTTTTAGCACGGTTTTGATATTTTACACACATAATATGGATTGATAGCTTGCATTTGACATATTTGTAGTATAAATACGGCTTTCCATTTAATTTTTATAAACGTTTTCTCTTAGGCTGGCCAAAACCGGTGCTTTCACCCTACCTAAAAATATATAAAAAAAAAATCCAGAGCATTTTTGAACAAAACTACAGAAAAATGAGCAGGCTTTGGAAATTTTTTTCCATTTATCCGCCTGCATTCATACAACACGCATGACATTTAACGTTCGTGGAAGATAACGAGCAACGAACGAAAACAAGACAGACCACGTGTAACATTCGCTGACACACTCTCATTCTGATCAAGAAACAGAGGCGAATATTTGTCATTTTCTGTGCTATGTTTACAACCAAAAGGATGTTGAATTATCAAAGATTGTAATTAGGTTGTTAAAGGCTGCATTACCAGAAAATATGAAAGTTATAACCAATTTTATGCTAAACATAAATCACCCAAATGGAACAATACTGTTGTAGTCTGTGAGATTGCTGCTTTTGAACGCTCTCGTGCCACGTACCAAACGAGAGAGTGAACATTTTCATTGAAAGGGGTCTCCGATCGCAATGTGTCACGAACTATTATGGTTCACGAGCTGTTGGTTCGTTCGGCTTATTCTTATCAAAATCCAAACAATTGTAAAAGGAATTCATCTTGGAATTGGCGTTACTTTGAACTTTAGCAGGAAATTCATAGTACTTGATGAGTTGTGTACTTGATCAGGTTATCGAATCCATGGTCATCACTTCTATTTTACCGGACCATCGAGTCCATCCAATTTTCAGGTTTTATTCTAACTGTTAACCATTCACAGCGCTATTGAATGAGGTTTACCGTGAAATAGGTGCACTTGAAATAATTTTTGTCACTGTTTGATTTTTGCAAAAACAGATGAAACGGGGACTGGGATACATTCAAAGCTATCTTAGTATCAATAAGTTCGTGAAGCATATTTTTCCTTTCAAATGTTTCGTAACATCCTTGAATTATTTGGAACATTCAAATAAACCGAAATGAACTTTGATCATCTAGATAAAGATTTTATTTCTGTTTAATGCTGTTTCATCAATACTGTTATGCTGAATTTTTGAAAATTTACTCGAAGGTACAGGTAATGAAAAATACTTCTAAACATGCAGATTGCAGATCAATCAACAATAGAAATAGAACTTTAACATTTCAGTTCTTCATCATGTTGAAAAATAATTTACGTCGCTTAAAAGGTTTTTTTTCAAGTGTCAAACAGCACTTAAATAAATTTACAACAGCGTGTATCGATCGTGTAGGTCGATTGGAAATTTCATTGTCTTTATATAAAGTGTATATAAATTGTTTGACGGTATAAAAGTTTATGTTTTGCTTCAGTAGTCCTCTGAAATTTGATTTCATTTTTTTCTCGCTTTCAAATTGATATTTAAGCATTTAATTTTTGAGAAAATTGACTAATCTAGAACAGTTTTTTCTTGCTAATTCGATGGAAGGGGGCCCTTCTGTATAGTAGAACGTTAGACACTCATTGATAATATATTTTTCCCTAAATTCCACAAAAGTGCTAATTGCAATAATGCATTTGATATGACATCATACTTGCTCAATGTATCCATTATGCCCCTAATCCCCCTGTTAAATCGTATTTTCCGGGTGAATGTTGTATTGTGTTGTATGCTGGGTGAGTTGTTAATACCCTCAAAAATCAAAAATTTAAAATTCTAGTGTAAAAGGATTCTTCTAGTTATTGAATGAAGTGTGCTCAATCTCGGTTACCAGATTGTTCTACATCAGGTAAAACCTATTTAGTTAGCCGCAATCAATTACAACTGTTCTTTATTCCAGAAAATTATTTTTCGTCAAAATTGAGTTGAGTTTAGTTTTCAACATCTCTTCCAATTCTCTTTCAGCTGCACTAATAAAATAATACGATTTGTTCGAAAAAAACAGGAAAAACAGCAAGTCAAATTGTCCCATAATGAAAAGTAACCACATATCAGTCCCACTACAAACTTCCGCACCGTGAAACACAAAAATGGAACTTGCTTTGATTATGTTTACATTTTTCTTGGAAAGCTATCGTAGTGAAAAGCAAGTTGTGAAAGTTTCATCAAGATTGAAACATGTTGCAATTCTCTGGAATTTTTTGAATATTCGTATGGAAAATGAGTTTGAAAACTTCACAGCCCATTTTCTCAGTGCCTACTTTCTACAGATGGGACTGACTTGCGATTCACGGCAGTGCAATCAGTTGAAGATACGCTTAAAAACCAAAAAATCTTTTTTAGGTCAAAAGAGCCCTCTCAGCCAAAGACACTAAATGAAGTGTATTTCATCTTATAAGCCAGACTATTCAATACTAAAAATATATGTTTAGTTATCCAGAAAATTAACATTTAGGCAAAACTGGTCAAGGTGGGAATTTTTACACAATTCCGGTAAATGATAATGTCATCATTCGATTCCTTGACATTTTCCACATAGAATTTGATGGTTTTTGAGAGCAGCCTCCAGCTGCGCGGAATATGTGCTGTTTTGAGTACATTTGTTTCCAAAAAAAGGTTCGTTTAAGACAACCAACTTTGAGATTGTTAAAATTAAAAATGCGTAAATATTTTGACACAAGTGTGTTCAGCAACATTGTAGCCAATAGTGTTATAATTTTTCGGAAAATATGTATTATACCGCTAAGCCCGAACTTTTGCTACACCTTCCTGTAATAGTGTTTTCAGCCACTGAAACAATTTCTTATTTTCATTCAATTCTGAGTAAATACATACAATGTTTCACTAATCTAAGTTTCACGTTGAAAAGGGACGCTTTGTACTTTGTTTCAAAATTGTATGTTCTCTACTTTATTTCATTGAATTTAATTGATTAAATTCTACACTACTTGATCCATAACTGTGGGGTGATGGTATTGCAATTTGCAATCTCGATTCACTGAATGGTACACCTTTTCCTCTTAGAGCCCACCACCCCTCTCCCTCGATGTCGACTTTGCGAGTCAACAAATTGCACAATCTTCGTAAACATTTTCAACGGGTGCTCGCGGAGCACTGCAAGAAATCGAATTTGTGGTAGCACCTGGCGACAGGGTTTTATGGATTTCCATTCGGATGTCGGCACTCAATTTCACCTCTCACTATCGAACTTGCCAAGGCTGAATGAAAAAATCAGCACCAAAACAACCACCCACACTCAGATCAGCTGGTCCTCGAATTTGTCCTTCCAGTTGCTTCACTCGACCAATTGGATTCAGATGGCTTTTCCCAGGACGAGCGCAGTAATCACGCCAAGTATCGAACGTTTTGCTTTGGCGGCGTGCAAAAAAAAAAAAACCCGACACGATACGACCGATATTGGCCACCGTTACCACTAGACTAGCCAAGAATATTGATCAACGGTAATGTTTTATTACCGGAGTGCGCCCACTGCGAAGGAGAGTAAGTACACAGGTAATGTAATGTGGTACTGTGAGGACGTTGTGCTGCATGTGTTTCGTCAAAACCCGCTCATTCTCATGCTCTCGTATACACTCAGCGAAATCAAAATATGTACCACTGTGTTTTCTGTTTTTTTTTCATATCTATTTGTTCTGTTCATCTGATATTGATTATTAAATCAGCGCACTTAAATGTAGGGGACGGTAGGAAGTTGATGATTACTTTTAGAGTAAGACGAGCCAAAAATTCAACCTTAGTAAAATAATCAATATTTTCAGAAAAAGTATAACAGTTGAAAATAAATATATACTTCACAGTGAACCTTCAACATATTGTCTACAGTTTTGCTTAACAAACTTGTATCAAAATATTTATAAATTTTTAGTTATAATATGTAAGTTTTGGTTTGTTGATTGATAGTGTTGAGGAGATTTTGTATTTTTGTTGGTCCGTCAAAATGTGTGCAGGTTTCCCTAACAGATCCACTAGACATACAAGTTGGGAAGTAGTATGACCGAATAACCTTTACTACGCAGACTACCACCCACTGAGCTTCTAAAAATCACCAACAAATGTCTGGGAGCATAACATTCGGGCGGCGAAAGGGGGCAATCGATGATAAGACTGGTCAAGCACGACAAGAAACTGGAAGGCAAGAGCCGAACCACAGATCGTTCACTTACCCTGAGTCTGCTGAAGAAGCAAGAAAGAAAGCGATTACCAAGATTTATAGCAAGTTATAAGTTTGAGAGGAAGCAGTTAATGAGAAGTAAAAGTCAGGACCCCACCGTTTTTGGTATAGAACCAAAATTATCTATTACCACCCTACGCCGTCGTAGAGCCCTATTGCGGGTAAATCCCGGCACCGTCGTTGGCCGAAGACCACGTTACGATACGACCGATATTGGCCACCGTTACCACTAGACTAGCCAAGAATATTTATCAACGGTAATGTTTTATTACCAGAGTGCGTCCACTGCAAAGGAGAGTAAGTACAATAGAAATATTAGTAGTAGAACGCTAATGGCGCTGGTCTCACAAAACTGAATTAGTTTATTATCTTCTTCAACTGTATCTTTTCATTGTTTGTTCGATGCCATGTTGTAGTGGATGATTTTAAAATTTATTTGACACTTTGAGGACCGGTACTCAAGCTGTCAGCGCGTGGCAAACTAGATGTTGGTACCGTAAAACGGGGTAACTTTGATAATGCGGGTAACTTTGATAGTGCGAGACCTACAACATACTAAACGATTTAACAAAGTTTCTGTTAATCAGTTAAGCAAAACGAATGCAAATGTTAAGAGTATTAGTATGACACTTCATGTCAAAGCTGTTTTCGTTGAAATCAAGTACATTTGAAGATTTTTATGCAAATATTAAAAATTTGTAAGATTTTAGCATTTCTGAAACGCTTACAAACAATCAGTTCTACGATCACTATTTAATGAAGTCATAATGAGTTCGTCACTTATTCTTGACAGCCTAGTTATAGTAGAACATGAATTCGGTCTCAAATCTCTTAGCGAAAATCATTTTTGCAAACTGGGGTCATTTTTGTAATCTAGGTAAGAAATTTCCATATAGCGTTAAACGCCTAGAGGTATGCAACGCCCTATAAATGTTCCATAATTCATTCAATTTTGTTCGATTCGTACTCAATTATCAAAGTTACCCCAAAACAGAAAACCGACTTTCGATTATAAGAAAAATTATATATCCATTAAGAATAAATCTTTTGGAAATCTGTCAACTGCAATCGATAGCTAGGATGCCAGTACTTGTTATATATATATATATAAATTATAATTCTTGGAAACAGCATGCATAAATATTCAAGTTTTCTTCGAAAAAACTATCAAAGTTACCCCGTTTTACGGTAACACGAACAGTAGCGACATTAGCATTCTTAGGTTAAGGCCTGAGAGAGACTCGCGAAGAGGAAAAATATCAACGTCATATGCAGCCCAGATTCCCCTCTCACGAAACGTCAAATGCAGCCCACCGTTTTTACACTGAGAACAGCGTTGCGCTCGAAAAGAGCGAGGGTTAACCCTCTAATACCCAAATTTTTGTTTTCGATCTAAATATTATTTTTCGTTATCTAAAATTATTCTAAACACGGTTTGGGCAATGATTTATTTTTCTTCGCAAATTTATGAATATCGGTTTTTGATTTTTATTTTTGAACATCCCTATCCTTTTCAATTTTTTCTTGAAGCCTCTTCTGATTACTGATTTTTGACAATAATAAAAAAATGAGTTTTTACTTTACTTTTGAAAATATGATTTTTTTAATTTTTTTCTGTGTAACTAACGGAAAAACAGATTTGAAATCATTTCAATACCATCAGGCTCTTCTTCTGTGATAGGTTGATCGTAGAAAAATATAAAAGGTACGATTTTTTATAATACACGTTAAATTAATCCCAGGCATTTGTAGGTTATATAAGAATGCAATTTTTCAAACAATTTTCAATAATACAAAAAGAGTTTCAAAACTCATAAAATACTTTTCTTATATGTGTGTTATGAGTCAAGGTTTAAGCCAAAAATAAAATCATTTTAATTTCAGAGCTACGAAAAAATACACAAAATTCCAAAGTGTACCCCGTCTAAAGGCGGGGTTGGGTATTAGAGGGTTAAATTAAATACACAACGCCACTTGATTTGTGCAGACTAAATTCGCATTTATTTAGAATATTTTGTGCAGTCAATTTTACCATGGCACCATTTGTATAGTAAAAATTACTATATCATGGTTAAAAACTTGCAGCCGACCAGAATCGAGCCGAGGATCTGGCGATTGCCAGGCGCGAACGCTAGCCGCTCGACTATCGACGCGGTTGAATCGAGAGGGAACAAAACGCAAATAAAAAAGCGTTCATGATAGCTCAATCGTGGTTGGAATAGTAAATTTAAAAACACGTTCATGGTTCTCATTACTGCAACGCTTGTTTCAGTGTATGGCTGAAAAAGTGAAAAGTATTGTGTTCAAAGTAAACTGTTATTAAAAACCTCAGTCGGCGGAGCAGTTTTTTCCAATGTTGCTGATAAATCTAAGCAGAAGATTAATTATTTGTAATGTCTGCTACGTTTGCTGGCATGAAATTTCACTCAAACGGCTATTTATGATTCGATGTGATGCAAACTCAATCATTTTTTGCTGAGATGTTCATGTGAGGTTTTGAACAGCATGCGCATAATTGGTATAAACACAAACTGGAATAAGAAAAAACTCAGCAATCACAGAAAACCGTCTTCGCGAGTCTCGTCTCAGGTTAAGGCTAAATAGCCCGTCATTCGTTTTGGCAACAATGATGACTTTTCAGCTTGCATTTCAATGTGATAAAACTCAGTCTTGATAGACTGACGCGTACAAATTTCAAAGACGGCCTACTTCGCCTTAATGCTTCTACTATAAGTACCAAGGATGGAAGAAAATCGTCTCTAGCGACAAATAACATAGTATTCGAATGATCTAAGAGGGCTGTCGTTCTTGCGAAAGCATGTTTGCGATACATCATTCTGCGCGCGTTGAACCGATGTATGGATCATCAGATGAACTGTTTGTCGTAGGACAAACCGGTTGTCGGATGTTGCAACATGTTGCGATTAACGTTCATCAGAACGCATATACGATGTTAATTTTCGCTCAAACCATTCTCGATTGACTTTTGGATCAATAATCATTGGCCTAAATAGGGAGGGGTCAGGGGGGCCTGGCCCCCCTCAAAAATTTTGAAAAATAGATGATGAGATAGTTCAATTGCATGTTGAACACATATTTTCAATTTGGTCAAAAAATTTCTTTACTTTTCTTGTGGAAAACAGCATACGTTGCTATACGGTTCAACTGAAAGCTGATTACCGTGAACGTACCATATTTGACGCGGGTCCAAACTTGACGCATTTTCTTATTAATTTTATCTTAAATTAATATTAATTCAGACTAGCACTCGAAAATGTATAGCCTAAACTTCATTTACATGTTGTTGAAGGATTCGAAAAAAGTTTATGTTTGATTAATAATAACTCAAAAACAAAATTTATTTGAAAATGCATCCGACAAGTGCGTCATTTTTTTTATTCCTTAGGGAATGTGCTGAATATTGTTAATCAATTGGAAATATTGTGCTGTTTTACAGCAATATCATCAACAACAGTCAGTAATATTCTTTTATTCATGAATTGACGTCGAAATTTTTCTATTTTTAAGCTTTGAGAAATATTTTTGTATGAACATCTTGTGCGTCAAGTTAGGCACAGAATGTTCCTTATTATTTGCTATTTTGTTCAGCATCTTTTGTTGAATCGAAAATAGTAAAACAAATATTTGTGGTGCTTGCATTCAAAAAATCCGTCCGCGAAACAACCCAATGCTTTATGTAATCGCGTGTAAAGGGTCATCCATATATTACGTAACGTTTTTAGGGAGAGGAGGGGTTTAGGGAAACGCAACTATTCATACAAAATATTCGCTCTATCCATATAAAAAATGTGGCCAAGGTGGAGAGGGATGAAAAATGGTAAAATTTAGCGCGGTTTATGGACGTCCCCCAATGTTTCAAGGAAGCTTCAATAAATCACATCAGGAGGTGAGGTGTTGATTCAATGGTCGGTTTAGTAAAATTTTTACAATGCCCCCTATTGTTACAATTATTTATGAGATACGTGTCATAAAAACGCACCATTTGCTACAACAACCCCGCCCATCCACCCTACATCACACTGTTTATATAGAACCTTTAAAAAATGTGTATGATTCGTCACATCTTGCAGAACACCTCCTTCCTCCTAATATCATGACGTACTTAATGGATGGCCCCATATATGGTTCTCGCCCACACTACTGTTGGTTCCTCGCATATTTGTCCCACGGTCCATAAGGTTCACATAGAACATGGGACAAGTATGCGTAGTTTAGATGTTATTAGTAATGAAGATTCTCAAACGACCATTATTGGAACCGGTTGTTTTCGTTCTAGTTCTCGACCATTTTTTCCTTTTTTTAATTTTCTTCCCTGTTACAGCGCAACGTAGTTTTTCAACCATTCCCTTGTTTGATATCACGACGAAAATACATTAAACTTAACAATAATGCATGACTATAGATTGAATTCAATCGCCGGTATTATTTTCTACAATTTAACTGAACGCACAGCAAAAGTACTACCGGATTACGTCATCCTGAACTTTTTCCAAAAGTTTTAACTGTTATGTTCACTTTAAAGCGCCTTTTTCAATTAATTGATCTATTGAATACTAAAATTCTTGTATATTATTTAGCAATTATTTTTTAGTGCGTCAAATAAGGAACATAGTACGTCAAATTAGGCACATTGAAGAATTGATGCGTCAATTAAGGAACCTAATGTTTTCCACAAAAAGCCATTAAATCATGAAGAAAAAAACGTTTAATATATTTTCACTGATATTTCCCTAATTCTACAATAGTTGAGCTAGCATAGCTTCAAACTTCAACAAAATCGGACACATTTTGACGATTAGACAAATGTTTGAATTTAGAATTTTCTTAACCGCGTCAAATATGGTACGTCCACGGTACCATTGATTTGCACTGGCGAATTATCAGTTGGCTTCAATGATACCTTGGATACTACTTTGAGAATTGTTGTTTATTCCTAGTACTTGTAGCCTTCTTCAGTGCCAGTGGATACGAGTATCTGTTTCTCTATTGAGATTCTGCACAGAGGATTCGATCACAATAAAAAAAAGTTAGAAATTTTTGAAAATCGGTAAAAAGTTGACGTATTGCCTTCAATTTGCGCCTTATCAGTAATTATTTTGAATATGGAAAAATAGTTTGCATCACGCAAGCATGTTTGAATATAATCATAATTGGAAAGTATGAATGTATTTTGTACCATATTCAAACTAAATGTGGACAAACTACAATTTTGGTCAAGCACCCCTTGTCTCCCAGTTTCGGGCAGCTTGATTAGTCATATGTTATTTGTGTACTCAAATTGTTCTTGTAAATGTTGCAAATGCATCAAATTGGCTTAAAATACTATTTCTGGAGTAAAAACGTTCGACGATGTTCAAATTTAGAGACATAGAGTCATTTCCAGATCGTGTCCGGTATTGGGAGCCACCTTTTATGGTTGGCTGATTTGGTACAAGAATACATTATCAAAATGTAATGTCAAAATTCATATTTATATTTTCAGATTTATTTGTGCACGCTACACAAATTATAAAACATATCATAAATGGATAACAAGATCCCATAAAACCACTATGTTTTTAATTATGAATTTAGTGGCTTAAGTGTCCGGTAGTGGGGGATCTTCCCCTATAGGTAGTTTTGATTTATGTAAACTGTCTATATTTCAAAAACATGACGTTATTTGAGAAAAATAGATAACACTTGCATCCATCGAAAATGAGATATCGATGATGTATAGGTTCGGGAGAGTTTGGAATCATTTTTAAAACTTTGTTTAAACACCACAATTTGGGGTGAAAACTCTCACATTGCTCTCTGTGATTTTAATGCAAGTTTGAGAAAATCTCCAATTACTAAATAAAAAGAATTTTTACAAAGTCTCAATAGTTTATGAAAAAATGGACATGTACATAGAATAGTCTGAAATTTTTCTTGATTCTTAGTTTGATTCCGATTTTTTTAGTCTGATGAAACTTACGTAAAGTGAGCGTCCTTCTACATCTATTCCAGTTTTCTGGTTCAAATCATCAAGCCCATCAGAGCTTGATGCATGTATTTCTCAATTAATATATATTGCTCAGTCGTAAATTTTTACTTCAAACTTAAAAACACTTTTAATCCTTCAATTTGATGATAGCCAAGCAGACTTTAACGTTCACAGAAAAGGTATTTTTCAATCTTATGTTAAAATTTTGGAAATTGTTAAGAAGTTCGTTTTAAAGATTAATCCAAAAAAAAAACTATTGATAAACTATCAAAGAACTATTGAAAATTAAATATTTTTTGAAAATGATTTCGAAAAGTTTCTTTTATTTGAAACATTGTTTACTATCAACAAAATCATTGAACACTTCTTTTGTAGAGAAATTGTCGATCAAAGTCGTGTGGAGAAAAGACTTAAAACTCTAGTTCAAAAAAAATTAATGTGGATGAATTCGTTTAAGTTTTGTTTTAAATCATTGTGTATCATTTTAAGCACATCATCTGATTGTGTAATAAAAACGTTACCTTGCCAAAATATACTAAAATTATAAATTTTTAATAATGTGCATTACATATAATTATCAATCGATTTGGGACACTTTTGATGTTATGGCCTACCTTTGTATGAACGTGTGCCACTGTAATCGATTCACAAATATTATCGAAACAAGCATTGGGAAATTTTGTGAATCTTTGACAATCCAACACCTCCAATGCTAAGGGGCCGTGCCCCGCCTCCGAAGTCTGATGGCTATTTACGCCCATGTCAATAATGGTATGCTAGAAGTCATATCGCAGAGTGAAAGCGTGAAAATCCTCCAAAACTTATGAAATCGGTTTGCGAACAATTGATCGTCAGCTCATATGCCGAGCGATTCATTTTTCGCGGAGCGAAGTTTGTTGTGATGGCTTGACGACTAAGGGTTTATCGTTGTTGCTATGATCACATGATAAAGATCAACCATCCATCATTTGTTTTATCATGATCACTAGATTTCTATCCTTGGTAAGTACACAGGTAATGTAATGTGGTACCGTAAATTTGGGTGAAATTGATCAGTAGGGTGAAATTGATCACCGTGTCACACGATTTTATTTCCCTCTTATAGAGCACAGATCATTGCAACCTACAGTAAATGAACATTGTTTGTCTTAACTATTGTCGAATTGCATGTTGTGAAGTTTTTTGTGTTAAGGAATGTTTATTTCTATAAAAATAATAGAAAATTCCATAATCGTGTTCTGTGTGGTATTGGCAGACATCAATAAATAGTTTTAAACAAGGATTTGGACATGCTGTCAATCTGAAAATTTGTAAGGATGCTTGAAATATACCCTAAAAACGAATTTTATCATCAACATTCGTACCAATTTGTTCATTTTGTTGTAATAATTGAATTTTTTATAGATATCTGAAGATTCCTTTGGAAATTGCCTACATTTAGGCGTTTTCTGCGGTATTGTTGAAAATTAATTGATTATTATTTCCATAAATTTTACATTGCTAAGAATTTGGCAAGCATATTTGTATTCAGGAAGCCCAAATCAAATAAGTAAATTTGTTTTCAAAACTAACAATAATTGTTTTGACAGGTGATCAATTTCACCCCGAAATGGAATTCCTTGATTTTTTATTTTAGAGACGATTTTCAGCACTAAAATACCAACTGTATGAAAATTTCAGTATATAAGCCAATGAGGCTCACCGTCGTACTTGTTTTCCTGCATTAAGATGTTTGGAATTAGCAACATAATAGAAAATAGACATGGAAAACAGTGAAAAGTGATCAATTTCACCCGAAATTACGGTACTGTGAGGACGTTGTGCTGCATGTATTTCGTCAAAACCCTGGGAGCATAACATTCGGGCGTCGAAATGGGAGCAATCGATGATAAGACCCGAATGAAAGGGTAATGACCGGTCAAGCAGGTCAAGACCCTGGAAGGCAAAAGCCAAATCACAGATCGTTCACTTACCCGGAGTCTGCTGAAGAAGCAAGTTAGAAAGCGATTACCAAGATTTAAATAGTAGCAAGTTGGAAGTGAAAAAGTTAAAGAAGAATAAGTAAATGAGAGGCAGAAGTCAGGACCCCGCCGTTTTTTATATGAAACCAAAATTTTCTATTACCACCCTACGCCGTCGTAGAGATTCCGGCTAGATCCCGGCACCGTCGTTGGCCGAAGACCGATTCGCCAACATATCGGTAGCCTAGGACGCGTAGAAGGGTCCTGGGAAGAAGGATGCAGCCGAAGCCCCAAACCAACCCGAGGGAAGCGTGGCCAGACGTAGCTCAAGCACATGAGAACGGGAGGAGTAGGGTCAAATGGTCCAAAATGCCACTTTAAGGATTTGTGTCATTTTCCCCTAATGAGATCCACATTTTAACGCCATCCGAAGTCCTAACAGTAACTTTACAATATTTGCTAGCTACCATCATGAAAACATTTCCCAAATTTGAGTTTTTTTTACGGGTTTAAATCGTGTAAAAAAGTTTGTTGAAAAATGGGGGATGGTTCAAAATGACCAAATGGATGGGGTAAAATGCCATTTAGTATGGAGAACTAGTAGTTAGCAACCAAGTTTCTCCATGAGCTTGCTCTGTGGTATTCCATAATGAAATCATCGGAAAACTTTATTATTTAGGCAAAAAAGTGAAAAATGTTGAATTTCACCGGAAAATTAAGGAAAAATCTATGAGTTTATGTCCAAGAGCTGTGGCGGCAACTCTTTGGTAACAATATTTTAACATGGTTTGGCAAAGAATACAAAT
This sequence comes from Aedes aegypti, assembly GCF_002204515.2. Taxonomy (NCBI): domain Eukaryota; kingdom Metazoa; phylum Arthropoda; class Insecta; order Diptera; family Culicidae; genus Aedes; species Aedes aegypti. Next base: position 461,486,545 of record NC_035108.1, read on the forward strand.
TGAAACTTTCTAGGAATGATTTAATGAGGTGAGCCATTTTACCCCATCAGTGCGTCTTGGACCATGTTCCCCTACGTCGGTGGCCGTTAGCAAGCCAGAAAGCAGAGTGGACTTTTGTGGTAGCTGTGAGAAGAAGGGGCCCCCAAGGAAGACAAAGGTCAGATTAGCGCATAAGAAAGTGGGAAGAAGTGGATAGTGAGGAGTAGTTTGTAGCTCAAGTAAAACTGTGTTGGTAAAGCCAATAAAGTAGGAGTTTTAAATAGTGAAGTGCTTTTGGGTTTTCCTGTATTTCTGGTGCGAAGATTCCCTGTCCGCGGTAGACTTAGGTGAGCGTGCCGACCCTGAGGCAGTTGAGTCGGTGAGTCTCTAAGACGCCCCTGACGTTTTTTTTTTTTTAATTTTCATCGAAAACTCATTTTGTAATTCTAGATTGAATGCTGTATTACTTTTTATGAAAACCATAAAAATGATTGCCGGGTCATTAGGCCGAAGTACGTTGGGCCGAAGTACGTTGGGCCGATGTTTGTTAAGTCGAATGGATTGTTATGCCGAAGTACATTAGACCGTGGTCATTGACTCCTCCCCTAAATGACCACGTGGTTTATGGCCAACCCCTAAAGTAGATGGCAGAACTTTAAAATGCTCAAACAATTAAAAAAAAATACGTTGGAGTATGATTTTAGCCGTCTAAACATTTTCACCAAAGATGCCAATGCTCTAGCTTATCAGAATTTTGAAAAAATAATGTTTTAAGCACCAACGAATAGAATCTAAAGACACTTGATTTCTATATACATCCTAGATTTGTGACTAAAACCTAATCGTATGAACATTAATAAAGACAGCTTATAGCCTTGATATACAGATTTATGGATAGCGGATGGATCCAGTATCAGATTTTTCACTGACAAATAATACCTTCTATAATCTTCTCCACAACATTGCAGAAAACATCTACTACGTTGCTTATCAGGACCATAAGCTAGTCAAATAAAAGAAATCATTCACGTCACCAATCACATTTTTAACAAACAGTTGCCAAAAACAACTACCTTTTAGCTCATCAGGATCTACAGGAAATACAGAAAGTTGAAGAAAATTTTTTACAAGCACCCCCTAGCGAATATATTATCAACAGATACTCCTTGATCTGCTAAATAACTTTGCTGAAGACTCCAACTTTCTAGCTTATCATGATCTCAAGATACAGAGATTTGAAGAGAATTGTTTACTAGCCCCATGTAGCGGGTGAAATCCCAAACATATTTTTCACACTACATTTATTTTAAATTTATGGAGGGTTGAAGAATATTTGTTACTAAAGCCACCTAGCGGACAAATTATCAAGCAGATTTCCCACTGCCAGATAGCCCTCGTTCTGCTAAACAACTTTGCCGAAGACTAACTTTTTTACTCATCAGGATCTAGAGATCTCATCCAATCCAAAGCCTTTCGGCTGATGGGCCAGTGGTGTAGCCTGGAAGGGCTCTTAAAGGTGCAAATTTTTGAACGTTGAATATAATTGTAAAATTTTCTTATTCAACTGAAACTATAATTTTGATGGTGATTGCAGTAGATACAGACACAATGTATAATTATCCATATTAAAAATGTATATTTATTATACCAGAGGCGTTATCAGGGGAAAATTCGTGGGATTCCAACTGCTTGACGCTATTCCCACCTTTACCACGAAAATGGAGAAAGGCCACATATTATCTCCAGTTGTGTAGATAGGAAGGGCAAACATAAGGGCAATGTTAACAATGTAGAATATAGGGAAATACTGTTTCTACTGATAAGGGATAGAGTAAAGTGGGGCAAAAGTTCGAGTGGGGTAAGAGTTTCTTTTTAAGATTTCTAGCTCAATTCAAAACAAAATTTATAAATGTCATGGTGGTTCGAATTCTATTCAATCAAGAGACTTTCACTCCAAGTATCATAAAAATTGATTGAGATTTGAAAAAGTTATCGCTTTGTTGTTTTTCGACGTGAATATTGTAATTTTCGGTCAAACTTTCGTTCGTGGTACCAAATGAAGATAAAATCTTTTTCAATATTTTATGTAAGGGCGTTTCTAGGCCTATCATAAGGATGCTTTGAGGTGTATTAGTTTTTGCACAAAAGCTTGGAAACAATTTTTGGTGGGGCAAAGGTTTGACCCATGTATAAACTCACGGAAAAAAATTCAAATTTCATAAAATCCACAAAATATCTCCAAGTTCAGTCAAATATGCATGATTTATCCTTAGTTTTGCGAAAAACTGCTATTTTTGAGTATATCACAATTAACCCTGTTTTGGGCAATTTTTTATGAAAGTTAAGTGTGTTTTGTTTTTCGGCAAACTCAAGTTTACGGCTGGTGTAAAGTAAGCCTGTCATAAAAGTAACGATATTTTGTGTTTTAGCTAGGGAACTTTTGCCCCACACTAGATTCGAACTCTTGCCCCACCGGTGGGGCAAAAGTTCGTTTAAGACAATCAATTATGAAACTGTTATAACTAAAAATGGGTAAATATTTTGAAACTAGATTGTTCAGCAAAATTATAGCCGATATGTTGGAGGTTCACTGTATGGTATTTGTTTTGTTTCAACTGCTATTGTTTTTCTGGAAACTTTGATTAAACCACTAAGGTCGAACTTTTGCCCCACCTCACTCTACGGCTTACAGGTGATTCTATAGGTAATTTTTTGAAGCACACAAAAAATTAAAGAGCATAAGTATGTTTTTATATGAATCGAAAGTGTTGCAAGTGTAGGCATTCATTAAAAAATAATAGATATAAACTTATTGTAAGTTAATTCAAAATCAGGCTTTGGTAAATTCAACGATCATTGGCACACGAGTCAACATAAAAAATAGAGGAAAATCAAGATTTTGTGTAAATTTTATGGATGGTTTTAAAATTGATACCAAGCATATCTTTCCATTCGAATGGATTTAAAAGTATAAATCAGTACATTAAGTACAAGTGAAAAATTATTGAAAACAACTTCAAAGGGCTCATGGATGTATGTATAATCGAGTGTCATTGTAACGAGATTTGACTGAATATATATCTTACATATCGCTGCCAATTTGCAAGACATTGACCATAAACTAGTATTAACGTATCGAAGGGTTCCAGATGATTTGCCATATAATCGCACTTGAAAAACATCAAAACATATAAGGTTTTCAAACAGTTTAGAAGTAAATTTATTGGGTTGAAAAGATTGAACTCGAAGAACATAGTCCCTGTGCCAAATATTGATGTTGTTTTTAGCTATCAGTAGTATATCTGTCAGAAACCAGAAAAAGTATTTATATGAACAGGAGAAGTACACATCGGGTGGTTGCGCGATACCAGATAGCTAGAATCTATCTCTTGATGAATTTAACGTTTCTAAGGACTGTCGAGGACATTATCTTTACTAGAGGTCCAAGAACCGATCAATAGAAGAACTTTTTATGTTCCAATCAAATGCGATCACAGAACCTTATCCAGAAATACCATCAAATCATGCTTTGACACGTTTGCTGTTTTTCTGATGAGATCAAACGTACGTTGACCAACTGCTGCCCCTATTCTGACAATGGAGATTATTTGTCAGCCACTGAAGTATAGGTATCTAATCATCATCCACTCTACTGTAATATATTCTTCCAGTAATTGCCTTGATTGGATGAAAAAATATTAATTCATCTTCTTTATAATATTTTTATATAAAAAATCCATATTGATTGAAATATACACATTCTACGGGGCTGGCCATGAATCACGTGGTCATCTTTTCTTCTTGTGGTCTATTGCCCTTAAAAAAATATTTATGAACTGTGGTCTTTCCCCCCTCCTCCTCCTGTCAATATGTTACCACGTGATTTATGGATGGCCCCTTATGCATTTTCTATATTTTGAGAAGTGTAGTTTTGAAAAACACTCGTAGGTCATCATTGTTTCTTTTTATCAGAAAAAAACAGTATTTCCTCATCTCCTACATTGTTAATAATGCTTATAGGTTTGCCCTTCCTGTCTACACAACTGGAGAAATCATGTGGCCATTCACCATTTTCGTGGTAAAGGTGGGAATAGCGTCAAGTGGTCGGAAATTGACACTAAAAATATGTAGGTTTTTATGAAATTGTACCCACGAGATTTTAATCTGGTTACGCCTCTGGTATGATAAATATACATTTTTAATATAGATAATGATACATTCTGTCTGTAACTACTACTAGCAGCATTAAAATTGTAGTTTTAGTTGCATAAGAAAATTTTACAATGATATTCGACGTGCAAAAATTTGCACCTTTAAGAGCCCCTCCTGGCTACACCACTGGAACATCACCCGAAAGGCTTTGTATTTTTCCATATTTTGACATATAGAATCCAACAAAAATAATCCGGTTGAAATCCCCGGGGGGCGTGATCGAGACCCTCCCTTGTCAGTTTATAACTCTGGAAGTGCTCATAAGTACACTAAGCTGAGAGCAGGTTCTGCGACGTAACGCCCGAAGTGAATGTGTAAGTGTATATGTGAAACTTATTTATAATTATTTTACATTGGATATCAAAATCATGTGCAAAACAGTTTGTACGTGGAAGTGGAAAAACAGGGTGGTGCTATTTTGATTTCGCTAGGTGTAGCGGCGCGGTCGTCGTTCTCGTGTAGCAAAAGGCGCGTCATCGCGTCTCTCTTCGTCATCGCAGCAGCAGCAGCAGTCAGCAAGACATTATTATTCATCCCTTTGTGGTGGGTGGGCGGTTTCTTGTTCAAGTTGTAATGGAATATTTACAACAGGTGATTTCTGGTATGGCTAAGTACAACCGTGGCCTTGATAACACGACAGGACCAACAACAATAAACTGGACTTGGCTGATTTCTTACGAGAGTGGCCAAATTTCGAAGACCCTGGCCAGAATAGGTGTATAAAAGTTAAAACTATATTCTTTTATATTTTTGATAAACTTGGAAAATAAATAAATTTAGCTCTCTCCTGTGAATGTTTCCTACTAAACACGAAATGCTCCATGCTAATTTCATGCCACTTTAGAATTGGCGCTATGATCAAAACCGGTGCTCTTACCCTAACCTACAATATTATTATTTTTTTTTGTATCGGCTTATCTAAGCCTATCGTAAGGATTAGTTTTTGCAATGTATGTATTTTGGGGCAATTTTGTATGGCCAACATCATTACCCCTCTGTTTTCTTTAGTTCTCTAACTCTGCTTTTCAATACCAATATTGCATCTATATAATCATGAAGAAAGCATATTTTTCTACAAAAGGTAATGGCTATTCTGTAAAGAAAAAACGTCTGTCCTAGTTTGGGAATATTATTACGATATTTAAAGATGAAGTTAATCACAAAAAAACATCGTTTGCACTGAAGACTGTACCAATTGACGCAAATTGTTAATACAACGGCACGTGCCATAACAACTCTTCAAATTGCTAATCCTCCCTCTCCTGTTCATGGGAAGATACAAACCAAAAATGGAACTTCGATAATGACTGACACATTCGAACCATTCGCAAGATCATGGTCAGTCATCTTTCCCTCGGCGTGGGTCGCTGCATTGTAGATTCGGTTTAACCCGCGGGGGAGCTAGGTATAAAACGCGCCACCACAATATCTCTTTGTCTAGTCATAATCGACCATTTTATACGATATCTCTACCAATTTTGACACCCCTCAAGGAAAAACATTTTCCAATTTGGGGTCGTTCATAAATGACGTGGCATTTTAGGGGGAGCGGGGCCTTCTCGAATTTGTGACGATGTGCGACGAGGGGGAGGGAGGGGTCCCAACTTGTGGACGTAACATTTTGAATAATATCGTTAAAATATGACTTAATCAAACTTTTTTGTCTGAAGTTTTAAACTTAAATTTAAAATGATGATTCAGCTTCAAAACATCAATATTACACAGTTCAAACATTTCTAACAAATTTATAATTTTCCTGAAAACCAAACAGATTTAATAAAGCTTTAAATAGTTATGTGAGTTTTATATTGTATTTGAATCCAAACTATTTCATTTATAAATTATCAAATTGAAAGTTTGATAAGTTAAGTAAAAATCAATGCTTTATTGGCTTGGAAAATATTGTTTTCCATTTATTAACAACACATAGAATCAACTGTTTTACTTCAATTCATATTTTCTGTTGGAGCTTTATTGACTCAAAAGAGTGTAATATTTTAAGTTGTTCATTACAAATTTATTCCAGTATTTCTTTACAAATTCTCCCAATAAAGATGGTGTACTTGAACTTATTTGTCTTCAATTTGTGTAAGAATATTTCAGTATAGGTGACGATAATGAAGTTTAGTTGAAATACTAATAAAGATGATCGTATAAAAATCACTAATTTCAAATATTAAAATTGTTACTTTTCCTCTATCTAGCCACTGTTTGTTGAATGGATTTGAATTTAGCGAATAATTACGAAGATCCTTTATAAATTAAGATATTTTGTTGATCATATTCACTGAAATCTGTTCTTTAATCGTGAATAATAAAAAAAAAAATCCCTAATATAACAAATTTTCTGTTTAATATATTTTAAAATAGGGGACGGACCTGGTGTAGTGGTTAGAACACTCGCCTCTCACGCCGAGGACCTGGGATCGAATCCCATCCCCGACATAGTCACTTATGACGTAAAAAGTTATAGTGACGACTTCCTTCGGAAGGGAAGTAAAGCCGTTGGTCCCGAGATGAACTAGCCCAGGGCTAAAAATCTCGTTAATAAAGTCAAACCAACCAACCTATTTTAAAATATTTGCTGTTGCTCATTGCTGTTAGATTTATCAATCCGAACTTGTTTTAGGTTGCATCAATTGCAAAATTACTACAAATCAAAGTTAATCAAATTAAATTTGAACTGCGAACCAAAATCATGTTACCTCAACAGGAAATAAGTTAGTTTAAACAGTTTTCCAAATGATTTTTTAGCGCAACGGTATATCAAACTATCATTCGTCCGATTATCCTGATGTTACAAATCAAACTTGAATTCCTGGATTTTAATGTTTTGTTTTAGCTCAATCGCTGAGGAAAACAAATTAAAAAATAGGGGGGGGGGGGTGTATTGTGCTTGATATACTACGTATTTTTCAAGGGGGGTATCAACATTTGTGACAAAATGCTACAAAGGGGGAGGGGGGTGTTAAAAATTAGTGAAAAAATGCTACTTAATTTGTGGACGGCCCAGGTGAAACTCAAATTATGCCGCAAAACACCCAGCTCAACTGTTACACTAGGGCTGTTCATATTTTGAAAATGTTTGAAAATCCAATTTCCCATATCTTCTTCACCATGCTTACCATAAAAATAGTGCTCTGTGAAATTTTCAGCTTTCTAGGTGGTGTTTTAAAGGTGGCTCAAAGACAATGTAGGTTTATATTGAGATTACTATGGAGAAACTTTGAAAAATGTTTCAAACACGTTAGAACTGGAATGTAAGTACAAACTCATCATCCTATAGTAAAAACTCATTCTTCAAACCATAATAAAGAAATTTACTGAAGAGAGCGATTCGGTCTGGTGGATAGGAGAAGAGATATTCATAAGTTTGCTTGCTATTATTTAGCTTCATATGGGATTATAGCCCTGCAAACATCTATAAAAATCCCATACAAAATTAGCTCCTTCATTAAGATTTGAAGAATGAGTTTTCACTATGGGATGATAAGTTTGTACTTACATTACTGTACTAACGTGTTTAGCACATTTTTCAAAATTTCTCCATAGTAGTTTCCATATAAACTTACATTGTCTTTGGGCCACCTTTAAAACACCACCTAGAAAGCTGAAAATTTCACAGAACACTAATTTTATGATAAGCATGGTGAGAAAGATATGAGAGATTGGATTTTCAAACATTTTTAAAATATGAACCGCCCTACTGTTGTGGGCTTCGTGGCCTTGCGGTTAGCGGCGTCAGTCGTGTAGGCGTATTGAGCCACGAAGCGTGGGTTCGATTCCTGCTCCAGTCGGTGGAAACTTTTCGTCAAACGAAAAATTCATCACTGGGCTACTGGGTGTTCCGTGTTGTCCGTTGCCTAATGTTCGTGATTGTTCAGTCTGTGCAGCCTTTGGCTGAAGACGGTGTAAATTGTTTTTTTTTTTAGTCGACTTACCTGTAAAACCAAGTAGAATATAGTTTTCAACGAAATTCGCAGTTAAAATTGAGGTACTCATTAGGGGGTGCATATTACCCCGTCTTCCCTTATTTACTACAGGCATGGGAGGCATGGGGCCCAGATATCCGTAGCGGTAAACGCGCAGCTATTCAGCAAGACCAAGCTGAGGGTCGTGGGTTCGAATCCCACCGGTCGAGGATCTTTTCGGGTTGGAAATTTTCTCGACTTCCCAGGGCATAGAGTATCTTCGTACCTGTCACACGATATACGCATGCAAAAATGGTCATTGGCATAGAAAGCTCTCAGTTAATAACTGTGGAAGTGCTCATAAGAACACTAAGCTGAGAAGCAGGCTTTGTCCCAGTTGGGACGTAACGCCAGAAAGAAGAAGATGGGAGGATATGGTTAATGGGGAGGTACCATGCCATCAACCCAACAGTTTAATTTGCTTTAATGATGCTGTTTTCCTGCTCACATTGGGTATGCTTTTGTGTGGTGGTGACTAATGTCACTTACGGGTGACTTATAATCGCATTGTGCTTGTTTTTTTTTTACTTCTGGTGTTCACCCCGCCGCGTGCATAGAAATGTAAATGAGTAAAGTAAGCGCTCGGATGCAGTTCGGTTGGGCTAATCAAACCGACCTTGGCCACAGCGAACTAGACCTAACCGTGCCACCATAAGCATTAGAGTGACTGTGCACTCGTTGGAGGCACTATGGGTCAGTAATCAAAAATACTAAGCACTTTCATTTGAATCCTTCGACAGATACGCGTATTTCGACCTCAACTGTTAGGTCTTGTACTAGACTCTCTTTATGGAGTTCATTTTATAAATAAAAAGTTATTTAGACTTTTGTCGCGAAATTTTGATTTCGGGCCCATAGTGGAGGGCTAGAGTAATTATTGCCGACACGTGGTGCTTGCGGTGCACACGCCAATGATTTACTAAGCCGTCATCATCTACACTTCATTCACGGGGTTATTTCGGGTTAATGCGCGGGTACTCTTCCGATAATTTTCGCAATGAGCGCCTGGATGGGTTCAGCTATAGAACATCCCGTGATTGATTGAGCGGCAGTGCATGTGATTTAGAATCGTCACATCTCGCATTAACTAGCTATCGTAAACCGGGGACAAATTGATCAATATATTACTTTTTTGTTGTTGTATTATTATTAGATTTTTCCAACATAATTTCGAAAAAAATATTGCTTTGTTGATCTCTATCAGTGTTTATTATTCATGAACTAATATTTAATATTTAATAAAATTAGCTTAAGTAAAAATATATAACATTCTCCAATCCAGTTCCAACTGCAATGATGACTGATGGAACTGATAATAAATCCTCGAGCTGTTTAGAGGAATACCTATAAATAAATTAAAAACCGAATTTAATATTATACCATTTAATTCCAGTAGAATATGTATATTTTGACAGATACGCGTATTTCGACCTCAAATGTAGGGCCGTCTTCAGTGTCAGACTCGACTATTTAAGACGGCCTTATAGATGAGGTTGAAATACACTCTAGTGGAATTAAATTGTATATCTTATTTCGATTTTTCATTTAATGATGGAACTGAATTGACTAACGATGGACTGATGACAGTAACTTTGAATTGTTCTAGTGTGAAAAATTATAGATCAATTTAATATGAATAGTTAAGAAATTTCTCAACTGTAATTGATATTAAAGACACCAATATAAAATGAAATCTTTAAGGTGGAATGCAAAAAATAATCAGAGTTGCTTCCAAAAGATCCGTAAAGTTACCCTTTTGTACGGTACTGTTTTGAACCGAAGTCGCGGGTAAGTTCCATTGACCTTATCCAACAGTTCAAGTGCATCGAGGAATCCGTCAGTGATCAAACATGAACTGTCCGTTTATCTACACTTTGTCGTCAGAACAAAGCAGAAACGGAACGGCCACCATGCAAGTAGGTATTGCCATGGTGGTAAACTGTAGGCTGCGTGCAATCCTTAAATGGATTTTATTGAGCATTTTTCCACACGACTGGTTTTACCACGTGCAAATAAAGGCATAAAACATCCTCATTGCGCACGCTTTGAAGGTTGGCAGCTGCCGCTAAATCTTAGCTTTTGCGTGTGCGAGTCTACCAGTATTGGATATGCGGAAGAATGGTTCGAACATAGTTCGTTCTTTGCTTCTCTGAAGAATAATCAGGATGCCTCACAGGTTGTTTACATGTCACACAGTAGAAAGGAGAATCATGCGTAAAAAATATAGTCGCATCCAGTCCAGGAAAACAATAGCAGTTAAAACAAAACAAATACCACACAGTGAACCTTCAATATATTGGCTATAATTTTGCTGAACAAACTTGTGTCAAAATATTTACCCATTTTTAGTTATAACAGTTTCAAAATTGATTGTCTTATTCGAACTTTTGCCCCACCGGTGGGGCAAGAGTTCGAATCTAGTGTGGGGCAAAAGTTCACTGGCTAAAACACAAAATATCGATCCTTTTATGACAGGCATACTTTACACCAGCCGTAAACTTAAGTTTGACGAAAAATGCACACTAAATTTTCATCAAAAAATTGCCCAAATCCGGGTTAATTGTAATATACTCAAAAATAGCAGTTTTTCGCAAAACTAAGTGAAAATGTAAAATTTTGGTGACATTTGGAGTTTTTACACGATCAGACAAATTTAACTAAATTTGAAGATAATATGTGGATTTTAGGCAATTTGCAAATTTTTCCGTGATTTTATACATGGGTCGAACTTTTGCCCCGCTGATTCGAACTTTTGCCCCGCTATGGGCCAAAAATTTTTTACAAGCATTTATGCAAAAACTAATACACCTCGAAGCAACCTTATGATAGGCCTAGAAACGCCCTTACATAAAATATTGAAAAAGATTTTATCTTCAATTGGTTCCATGCTACGAAAGTTCGACCAAAAATTACAATATTCACGTCGAAAAACAACAAATAACCATAACTTTTCCAAATCTCAATCGATTTTTATAATATTTGGATTGAAAGTCTCTTACTTGAATAGCATTCGAACCACCATGACATTTATAAGATTTGTTTTGAATTGAGCTAGAAATCTTAAAAAGAAACTCTTACCCCACTCGAACTTTTGCCCCACTTTACTCTATGGATATCAGAGGATCACCAAGTTGTTGGTGAAGAAGACGAGCTCTTAAATGTTCTAACTGATAAAAACATACAAATACCAGTTATTACTAGAATTTATTTGAAACCTAAATCCAAACTCAAAAGAGATCCAAACTTTTTTGTTTATCGTAATGATCGTCTGGATGTATCATGTGGCGGAGTTGCTATCATCATTCGAAGGCGTATAAAACTTCAACTTATTTCTACCAAAGTTTCTGAACTTTGGGTGTTTTTGTTCAAGCACAGCTTGGTAGATATACTGTTTGCATTTTTAATGCATTGGGCAACAAGTTAATTTGCTTTAAGGCTCAAGAATCCATCATTCAATCATCAGCAATCAATTAAACATGAAAAACCAGTTTTTTCGTTCAAATTTGAAGACATCCTTACGAAAGTCTATCATCGTAATTCAGATAGCAAGTGTAATGCAATGATAGATTTTCTTGAACATCGCTTAAATTAGGACTCTTTCTTTCCTCTTAAACTGACTTGCGGAAATTGAATCGCAAAAAGTCATTTTTTTAGTCATTGGTGCCTTTCGATCATGGACTAATTCGAAAAGCAATTCCAACAGCAGCATTTTATTTGATGAGTGCTCTTCAAGATATTTCTCAATTCAATACCCTGATATGTGTTAGCTGAAGTCAACTGGTTACTCACGCTGATTTCAATTCTGATCATGTTCCTGTTACATTTCAAATATCAAATAGCGATTTTCAATCCTACCATCTCCTGTTTCAATTGTTCACGAGCTGACTGGAATACATATGAAACATACATCGATGGTAATCTTGATGATAACATTTCTTTGCAAACAAAACTTGATATAGACAATGTTCTTGAAATTTTAACAATACCAAAATGTGAAGAATCCGTGATTATAGATGATGATCTCAGACTCTTGATCCGTCCTAGAAATGCGAGGAAAAGACAACGCACTCGTTATCCTGCTATGAAAATTATATGGCAAAAGAATGTGCAAAAAAAAAAATTTAAAACCGTTTTACTCAATTACCCATCAACTTTTGCGTGTAATGAATTTGTTTCGTTTCAACAAATTTTAAGATTACTCAACTCTAGACATGGAAACAGCATTCGGCACGAAGGTTTGATTGTAAAACATTTTGGAATCCAAGATGGCGGCCTAGAAAACAAGATAGCGACTTCCGGTTCTTTCAAACCATTGTATCTCAAGATCTTGATCATTTAGAAGGACGATTTCTTGTCAAGTTTGTTGAGGTTGAAAATTGCTTTCAATGGTAGTTTTGTCGTTTCATTTTGTATGGGGAAAGGCATCTAACTTCAACTATCTTCTGAATGGAAGCTTTAATCGTAAAAATATTTGGTAGGCGTGAAAGCTATCAGCATTGCGCACAACCGGTACCAAATATTTTTTTTCGAAAATAGTTCCAAATTTTGATAAATAATTCGTTAGATGCATTTCGTTATACAAATACTGTTCGCGTTACCTTTTAGCGATTATTCGTGCATGGACACTAGCGCATGTAACCCATTGAACATTCTGGAATCCAAGATGGATCTTGAGATACAATGATTCTCATGAACCGGAAGTTGCCTTCTTGTTTTCTAGGCCACCATCTTGGATTCCATAATGTTCAATTGAAAGCAATTTTCAACCTGGACAAACTTGTAGAAAATATCATCCTTCTAAATGATCAGGATCTTGAGATACAACGATTTTCATGGACCGGAAGACGCCATCTTGTTTTCTAGGCCGCCATCTTGGATTCTAAAATGTTCAATTGAAAGCAATTTTCAACCTGGATAAACTTGTAGACAAATATATGGTTCTAAATGATCAGGATCTTGAGATACATTGATTTTTATGGACCGGAAGTCGCCATCTTGTTTTCAAACCATTCATTTTTGATTTCAAAATGTTTAATTGAAAGCGATTTCCAACCTGGATTAACTTGAAGAAAAAATCATCCTTCTAAATGATCAGGATTTTGAGAGACAACGATTTTTATGAACCGGAAGTTCCCATCTTGCTTTCGAGGTCCTCCATATTGGATTCCAAAATGTTGAATTGAAAGCAATTTTCAACCTGGATAAACTCGTAGAAAAATAAATCATTCTAAATGATCATGATATTGAGATACAAAGATTTTTATGTACCGGAAGATGCCATCTTGTTTTCTAGGCCGCCATCTTGGATTCCAAAATGTTCAATTGAAAGCAATTTTCAACCTGGAAAAAATTGTAGAAAAAAAATATGCTTCCACATAATCAGGATGTTGAGATAAAATGGTTTTTATGACCCGGAAGACGCCATCTTGTTTTCTAGGCCACCATCTTATAATCCAAAATGTTCAATTGAAAGCAATTCCAACCTGAAAAAACTTGTAGAAAAAATTATCCTTCTAAATGATCACGATCTTGAGATACAATAATTTTTATGGACCGGAAGTCGCCATCTTGTTTTCAAAGCATTCATCTTGGATTTCAAAATGTTCAATTGAAAGCAATTTTAAACCTGGAATAACTTGAAGAAAAAATCATCCTTCTAAATGATCATGATTTTGAGATACAAAGATCTTTGTGAACCGGAAGTCGCCATCTTGCTTTCTAGGCCGCCATATTGGATTCCTAAATGTTCAATTGAAAGCAATTTTAAACCTGGACAAACTAGTAGAATGAAAATATGCTTCCACATGATCAGGATCTTGAGATACAATGATTTTCATGACCCGGAAGACGCCATATTGCCTAGGCCACCATCTGAGATTCCAAAATGTTCAATTGAAAGCAATTTCCAACCTAGACAAACTAATAGAAAAACATGATCCTTCTAAATGATCAGGATTCTGAGATACTATGATTTTCAAGAATCGGAAGACGCCATCTTGTTTTCTAGGCCGCCATCTTAGATTCTATAGAGCTCAATTGAAAGCAACTTTCAAACTGGACAAACTTGTCGAAGAAAACATCCTTCTAAATGTTCATGATCTTGAGATACAAGCATATATCTGTAGAGTTTGTGCATAGTTTGCATGCTCACTAGCGCCGCCTTGCGGATGAATTCCTGAAAAATAGGCTGACCACGGAGTAGTCCTTGAATTCGAAACTTTGCTGAAGACACCGTTCGTCTATCTACTGAAAATCACAAGAATATTTAACATTGAAGTGAAACTAATACCACCAGCAACTTGGCACCTCCATCCAGTGGGAGGTGAAGCGGAAGACGGCTTTGCTTCTACATAAAATGCACCGTGATGCCAGATTAGAAAGTGACAAATCATGCGTATAAAATTCTTGAAGCTGCCAAATTTTTAAACTCGTTTATTTGAAGAGCTGCTAGAAAGTTGTATTCTAACGAAATATTCACTGATACATGCCCTAAATTGTCAGCTAGAGAGAGAATTTTTTGTACAACCTTAAAGTACATTTTTCTATTGAATTATGAAAGGTTTTGTTACTAAATACCATACTAAATAAATCAGTCAGTTTTCCCACACTAAGCTTCAAGTCGCTTGCCGAGTAGCTAAACGCTTTTTTTGAATTTTTAATTTTTACAGGGTTCCGTTTGGACCCATTTGACTATTGACTGTGCGGTTTTTCGATTTCGAAAATTTTCTAAAATTGATGCAGCCTTCTGTTATAGCATTATTGAGTTACATAAAACATCCAGTGTAGAACAAATGTCGAATAAAATAATTAATTATTGTAGTCAAAAATCGTTGCAATCTTCTATTTCCATGAAAAATACGTTATATATTTAGGTTAACTCAGGTTAAGTTAATTGAAAACATTTTTTCACTTTTATAATAGGATGATAGTTTTGCCTAACACAGACCACCTAGGTATAAGTAATGAATGTAATGTTTTGGGGCCCAGATAGCCGTAGCGGTAAACGCGCAGCTATTCGGCATGACCATGCTGAGGGTCGTGGGTTCGAATCCCACTGGTCGAGGATCTTTTCGTAAAGGAAATTTTCTCGATTCCCAGGGCATAGAAGTATGTTCGTACCTGCCATACGATATACACATGCAAAAATGGTCAATCGGCAAAGAAAGCTCTCAGTTAATAACTGTGGAAGTGCTCATAAGAACACTAATCTGAGAAGCAGGCTTTGTCCCAGTTGGGACGTAACGCCAGAAAGAAGAAGAAGAAGAAGAATGTAATGTTGGAAATGATACTAATAAAGGAATAAAAAACATATTTTGATAGATCTTGTAGATATTAAAGACTCAACTCAATGTGAATTATGTGATACTTTTGAAATGTTATGTTGTTTTGGATTCGAGATATCCTGGATATATTGAAATAAATTTAAAATAGAATGAACTAAATCCGAAACGGTACTGTACCGCACTAGAGGTGCAAGGATACGCATCGATGTTGACCTTATCACAACAGCCTGGTTCAATCAATCATCCACCCAGACAAGTGTGGGACGCCAACGATAAACTTTTCCGTAAACACATCGGCTTCCGATGCGTTTGTACTATCTGGATCTCAACAACGCTCAGTTCTAGTTTCACGCTAAAACTAATTGACACAGTAAGTTTAGGTCGCCTTAGTTCGATCCAGCTGAACCAATTTTCAATGTCACGTTTTCATGTGAATTTACGAGCGAATATTGTCTGGCAGTTATTATTATATTTGTTGTATATTCAAGCAATAAAGACCATTTGTTCTGGAGTTCTTTCACCTCATTGCAAACAAACTGCCGAGCGTTAGAACGTCTGTATTCTAGACTGAGTTATTCGTTTATTCATAAGTAAATCCCGAGCCAAATATAATTTCCATTCACGCGATATAGGTTACTAATCTCCCAATATTTTGTTCAGAAGCTTGAGCACAATTATCACATTAAGGTACAAGTTTTTTCTTGCCCCAGCTGCCGTGCTGAGCTCCAATGACCGTGCAGCTTTGCGTTTTTTTATTTCACTTTCTCATAGCGGGATTCGTTCGGTTGCATAGAACAAATTGCATGCAATTGCAGTCATTCAAAGTGCGGCCAAGTTAATGACTGTGCATAATAGGGTGGTACAAAAAAATTGAAGTCGTTTTTTTGTCTCAATTCGATTTTTAATAAGATTTTTCTTTGAATTTCCTTATAATATTAAATTATCAATGAATGAGGCGGTTGGATAATTGGTGAAACAGTCAACTCTCCATAACTCAAAATTGAAGGGATCATTGAGTCAGGTAGGTATCGAATTACAGAACACAAAACCAGTGCGATTCAAGGGACCATCGAAGTAGTCATGAAAATCAACTTTTTCTATTGTTCTCTAACTCGAGTATATATCGAGATATATCGAGTAAGCAAGCGCTAACTGTATATATTTTAACAGTTTAAATATAGTACATAAACGTACATTTTTACAACAATACATGAGACATTTTTCGTAGTTGTTGGGAAATTTGAAGAAAACTCGTTTACAATTTTAAATTAGGCATAAATCAATAAGTAGTTACTCATACGTCAATGGTGTAAAAATTGTAAAATTGTAGCTCATGAGCTATTCTAGATACATAAATTGTCAACAACTAATTAATGTATGTATCGATTCGGGCTTAAAATTGAAGTGCAAAGGTAAAAAATGGCAAATGGAATTTAGCACTTATACCATTAAATTCCAACTAGAATATTTTTATCCTTTGACAGCAACGTTTATTTTGACCTCATCTTTAAGGTTGTCTTCAGTGTCGTGTACTAAACTCGATTTGTAAGTCTGGTAAGGCGATTCTAGTACACGACACTGGACACGGCCTTACAGTTGAGGCCGAAATACACGTCAATTATATCCTTTGACGCATACTGAATCAAATAAGCAATGAGAAGAAAAAACAACTTTTTACCCACCCTATTGTACAACTTGTAGAACATAAGTGATAAAACCAGAAGCGTGGGAAAAAGCTTATCGAGTCGCGAGCTTTATATAGAGACGCAGTATGAGTGCAGCAGGGTAGAATATTCCAAAACGAATCAACTAGGGAAACATAGCATGGAGTAGAAAAGTTTCGTTCATTAATTTTTCACACAAACTTGATCCTTGAATTTCTAGTATTTAACGGTCACAGTGGGCCTTCCTGAGCCTTGTGACAACGTCCACGACTACATAACAAAGCCTTGCCTAAGGTGTTCGATTCCCAGTTGATCGATCTTTTCGTAATTTTTTTTGTAAATCGTAATGGAAATTTCCTTGATTTCCCTGGATATAGAGTATCATCGAACCTGCCACACGATATACGAATGTGAAAATGCCTACTTTGGCAAAGAGGCTCTCAGTCAACAACTGTGGAAGTGATCATAGATCAATGAGAAGCAGGCTCTGGTTCAGCGGGAACGCAACGTCAAGAAAAACAAGAATGTGATACAGTTTGTACCAAATTTTATTAGATCATTTTTCAAACACTGTTTTTGTCTTTTTTCATAAATGATTTTATAAATCAAATTGTTTAAATCTCTATAACGGTGGTTTAAAACCTTGTTGAATGTGTTGCACAGTTCTACAAACATCCCTCTGATTTCTATAAATTAATGTTCTAGAAATCAATTTATAAAACGATTAGTTTGTACGTTCAATCAGGTGAATTTCCTGAAATAACTTCATCTTCTCGCCAAACATCTGCGCAAATTCTTCCCAGAAATCCTACAGGAATCTCGTAAAGAATAACCCAATGACCTCTCCAAGCACCAATATGTGATCTAGCGAACCAACTATTTAGAAGGTCATCAAAAAACTGCCAAAGATCTTGAAATGTAATAACAGAGTCAGGTCTGATAATCGAATCTTGTTTCATTTTGTAAGGAGAAAGGCATCTAACTTCAAATATCTTGTAAATGAAAGCATTAATCGAAAAAATATTTGGTAGGCGTGATAGTCATTATCATTACGTACAACCGGTACCAAATATTTTTTCGAAAATAGTTCCTATTTTGGAGAAAAAATTCGTTAGATGCATTTCGCCATACAAATATTTTTCGCGTTACCTTTTAGTGATTTTCGTTTTTTTTTTTTGAAAATAGTGAAACGTGTTGTAATAGTTGTACGGATGAACCGATTCAATTAAATTGATTTTAGTTAAAATAAAGAAATTTTCTATGTACAAACGGTCGATGCAAGTGTAAAAAAGTCCTGTCTAACCAAATGACTTGCGAATTGAGTTGATCTTTTGATTCGATTGGGTAAATTTGTTGTAAAATGGCCTAAAGGGTCCAACATATATAGAGGTCCAAAACGCCAATCTAGTGAAAACGCCGTGGGTACATTGAGGGTCCAAAATGTGTCGGGGTGTTCAAAATAGTAAAAAAAAAAAACGGTGCTCCATAATTGAACTACACTAAAGTTTTTTAACACGCCTTTCGGATTTTTTTTGCACGGAATTCAGAAAATAGCGATTTTAGATGTGAAAAACATTATTTTCTGGTCTTTTTTAATTATGGTCGGATAAACAAACATGTTTTCTTTCAAATAGTAGAAACAGCTATCCATTTTTGCTTTTCTGGGGATCATAAATTTATTAAAAAAAATGCTTGCTTAACTGCATATGTGTTGTTTAAAACGCCCTGCTTGAGTTCGGCGTTACGTACGCACACAATCATGCTTATTTATATGTTGCATACTTCCGGGCGTTTGTTCAATAATATTATACATGCTGATGCGTAAAATGTGCATTGTAAGGTTCCAATTTGTGCATAATTTCAACATGGCATTACGTTTGGTAGAATTTGAATTCGAACGGCTGTTTTGGTGTTATGAAATAGGGGCTGGCGTTTCGCCCCACGAGTTGCATAAAGTTTAGGTTTTTCAATATGCTGTTTTAGGACAAATTTTACATATTTTTTGCATGCAATACAAACTATGACAGTGCATAAGTTGGCTTTCGGCGATAGTTTCAGAAATTTGGTAATTTATCGACCTGAAAAAAAACCTTGAAAATCGCTCAAAATTGCAACGAAAATAGCGAAAACGTTTTTAGCGATTTCTTGAGAAAAACACATAAACATATATTGAGGGAAGCATTTTTATCCATTTTCTATGATTCGTCCAAATCCTATGGGCAAACTACCACCAGTTCCCCTATGTCACGAATTGACGTAAGTTTTTTCCTAATTCGCCTTTAAAGCCGTTTTTTTCTCGAAAACAAGCTTATTTAAAGGGAAAGTGCCCATATTTAGCCGTATTATGCGGATTTACAAAGTATATTATTTGCAATAAAATGATAGAATACACCAATTTAAGAGTTTTGACACCGTTTTCAGATTCAGGACACTCAAATTGTGTAGATAGTTTTATTCTAAAACTTATTTTATTATACGATCATAAATTTCACCCGAGTGTATCATTTTCCATTTTAATATCCATGCAAATTTTATGAAGTATTCAATGTTCATAAAAATCGATTACGTAAATTGGTATCGAAAATCTGAATTTGTCGAAGTTAATTTGATTCCCAAAAATAAATTGGTTAACTTGGATTCCCAAGGATAATATAACAAATAGTTGTAAAAAGTTGTAAAAGGTGGAATGGGATTTTTTTTTATTACGGTACCAACTTTTCCAACAGTATTACTCACACTTTTGAAAAAGTTTGGTCCGATTGACTTTGATTTGATTGACGGATTCGCGCGTATTTTCGTTGCCGGAGAATTTTTTTCCCCTGTTTTGGAGCGCCTTGCTGGGTAGTGCTTTGTGAAGCCCAAGCAGGACGGTTCGGTTTTGCGTCGTCCGATTGACTTTGATTTGATTGACGGATTCGCGCGTATTTTCGTTGCCGGAGTTTTGGAGCGCCTTGCTGGGTAGTGCTTTGTGAAGCCCCAGGACAATTCGGTTTTGCGAGTTCTGTTCGATATATTGACCTTGACGCTTGCTCCTGTGGGAGCGGGTGACGAGGGCAGGATCAAACATGTCGCGCGTCGGTCGAGTGAAGTGAAAAAGTTCCGCTATCGGTTAGTTCTGTTTGATCTTCGACCTTGGCAGTGCGTTAAGAAAGCCCGAGCAGTCGTCAGCTGTTTTCCCTCTCGAGTCGTGCGCCTATTTTCTCTGAGTGCTTTTATATAGCCGAGCAAACGAGTTAAGCTGAAAGTGGATTGTTGCTGCTCAGTCAAGGATGACGGATCAATTGGTGAGCTCGTTTCATGCTACTATTTCTAATCTATAAAATATGTATGAATGCACATTTAACCGATACAACGGTAGGACGTAAATATGATTTTTCAACAAACTATGAATGGTTCGTCACTGTGAGTGTCGACATAAACTCTAATTCATGAAGTATTTATGTTTAACATTTTTTTTTGTTTTCAAAACGCTCATTTCTTATTATCTTTATTTTTGTAATTAAAAAAAAACTTTGAATGGTTAGACACTACAAGTGTATACTTGCGAAAGGTTCACTTTATTCAACAAACTTTGGATGGTTCGCCACTGTAAGTGTCGGCATAAGAATAAGAGTGTTCTATGATGTTCCAGACAATCGAGTTTTTGTTTCTTTTCAAATAAGTAAAATATAATAACACATGTTTTCGTCCTGACAGCTGTAGGAATGTTACATTTAGGTATTTGTTCATCAAACTTTGAATGGTTCGTCACCTCAAGTGTCGGCATAATTTTTCTCTACATAGAAATTGTTAATATCAAATGAAAATATTATATTTTCATAAAAGCATATTTATATTTGACAAATAACTATTTATCATGGTCTAATCACTTATCAAAGTGAATCCTTTGACCCAACGATCCTCCCCATTAACAAACATCCCTCCCAGTAACCTTTGTGGAGATGCAGAGGCAAACACGGTCTCCAAATAGCAAAGGTTACACACTAGCATTCCTTCCCTCAATCCCACCTGACTGCAAGGACGTGGCCGGCGCCGTTATTGACCTTGTATAACTAGAGGCACTGAATTATGCACACTGAAAAAGATTATGGCCAATCCCAGCCGAACTTCTAGTTGATTCTTTGTGCATTTTCACTGACTTCGGTCAATCACGGAATAGCAACCATTGATATGTGTAGTCAGTCTAAGCTAAGTATTACTCACACTTTTGAAAAATAAATCAATATTTCTGTACAAAATAAACCTTACTGAAAATAAAACACAAAATCATCATTAACCCCTCTACCGGCAGCTACAGTTTTTACCGCTAAAAAATATTCAAACCGCTATAACTTTTTTGTTTCTTGATATTTTTGCACCATTTTTTCACAAGAACTCAAAACATTTTTCTAGTTTAAGAATCCGTGTCGATATTAATCATTGGTGATCTACTTTTGTAGATATTCTGATGTTCCTTGGGGGGCGACATTCTCCATATACAACTTCTTTAGCGGCCATTATGTTTTTGGTCACATTATCAAAAAAATAAAATATAGGCTATATTAAACCAGGTAATAAGGAGCTACTCTGAAAAAATCATACAAATCGGTTCAGTTTTCTTGGAGAAATCTGATAATAACGATATGAGGTTTTTCAAAGTTTTCAAGATCTTCATTTGTCCAGCGTGGTACCAGACACATGAATGCTCAGTACTTAAAGACGGCTGCAACACTGCCGTTATACGCATAATTGTCCCATGTTCCAAAATATGCAATCGAGAAAAACGCGTTCAAAAAATTTAACACATTTAGGCCTCGTATTGACCAGGTATGTGTTAAATTAAATTAAAATCTTTACAACAGTATAAAGAATAGCGTGTTCATAACAGTCAAGAGTTTGTTTAACCCTCTAATACCCAAATTTTTGTTTTCGATCTAAATATTATTTTTCGTTATCTAAAATCATTCTAAACACGGTTTGGGCAATGATTTATTTTTCTTCGCAAATTTATGAATTTTGGTTTTTTATTTTTATTATTTTTATATTTGAACATCCCTATCCTTTTCAATTTTTTCTTGAAGCCTTTTATGGATACTGATTTTTGACAATAATAAAAAAATGATTTTTTACTATACTTTTAAAAATATGAATTTTTTTTTTCTGGAACATTTTTCATTTTCCGTGTAACTAACGGAAAAACAGATTTGAAATCATTTCAATACCACCATCGTATATGATGGTATATAAGAGTACAAATGTGGAGGCGATATACGTACATCTTGCACGCAGCGTTATGGCGCATGTACGTATGTAGCCTCCACATTTGAACTCTTATGCGCTATCGTATACGAGTTTGTGTTTACTGGGCAGGCTCTTCTTCTGTGATAGGTTGATCGTAGAAAAATATAAAAGGTACGATTCTTTATAATACACGTTAAATGAATCCCAGGCATTTGTAGGTTATATAAGAATGCAATTTTTTAAACAATTTTCAATAATACAAAAAAGTTTCAAAAATTATAAAAAACTTTTCTTATATGCGTGTTATGGGTCAAGGTTTAAGCCAAAAATAAAATCATTTTAATTTCCGAGCTACGAAAAAATACACAAAATTCCAAAGTGTACCCCGTCTAAAGGCGGGGTTGGGTATTAGAGGGTTAATGAAAAAAAAGTAGCTAGATTAGCTACGAAATGCAAAGTGGGACTGTTATGCCTAGGAATACGGGTGGTGAATTTCTACGCTTAACAGTCCCTCTGATAGTAGTGACCAATTATGTGCTAAGCGTACTGCTGTAGATGACCGTTCTTACGTATAGATTGTACCGATTGTAGAGGACGTATATCCTCAAGACTACGTTAAAGCACCTGATCAAGGCTCAAGCGACATGTGCCAAACGGAGCCACGTGTGGAGTAGTGAAGAAATACGATTTAATAGTTTGGGATGGAAAGCAAAGTTTTCTGTATGTGTGATAATGAGAAAATGTATGAGTTAGTGAAAGAAAGAGTGGATGAGTAAGTTAGATAGTTTATAAGATGCAATAAATTTCTATATCGACACTTCCAGCTGCAAGTTTGACAGAAACTCATCTGAGAATTCAAGGTTATTCTGCGGAGTAAAAATTTAACTCAAAATTCACTACACAAATCTACACACGATTTGACATCTGGCATTTATTTGGACTTGGTTTACAACATCATGATATTTGATAAATTGCAAATTATGTTTTAGAACCGTCAACATATTTGCCACTTGCACCGAAGAACCGGTTATCGGGTATAATCCAGTATGTGGTCAGGTCATCCGAACCCTCTTGAACTATTCTTTTTTTTACTTGATTTGCAAATTCATGAAGTTTGATATATCGCAAGATAGGTCTCAAAACCGCCATTATAATGGCCACTTCCTCAGTGGATCAGGGTATTCAAAACAACCTGGCATGATACCGAACCATCCAAAAACGTTTGAATTTTCTTTAGCCTTAATGTGGGAATTATGATGTTTGATGTTGCCAGCTAGGTTTCAGAGCCGACAATTTAGTGGCCATTTCCCCCAGGGACCGGGAATTCGGAACGATCCGACATGTCAAGTCATTCGAATACATCTGAACCACCTATAGACTTGATTTGCAAATTAATGAAAATTGATATGTCGCAAGCCAGGTTTCAGTTTCACCAATATAATGGCCACTTCCACCAGTGAACCGGTATTCGGAACAACCCAGCATGTGGCCAAGTCATCCAAAAATGGTTTATTTTTATTTAGAATTGGTTTGCAAAATCATGAAGTTGATTTGTCACAAGCCATGGACTCGAAATTCAAGTGGTAACTGATTCTTTAAGTGGGATTACCTCAATACTCCCCGTTATGAATCTAAAATTACAGTGAATTTCTAATCGATGACCGCGGATCCAAAAACTAGAAGAATTTGGTGATCGACTCTGAAAGTTCAACTGAAATTCATTGAAAAACGGATGGGAAATAATATTTTGATATTAAAAATTTCAATCAAATTTGACGTCAGGCTCGCATGAATGATAAATGCATCCCGATAATATAAACACATAAAACAGGTTGTGTTCCACATGGGATGTAAAGCCAACGTAAGAAGATATTCAAAACGATTTTCCCAAACACCAGCTAATTCAAAACTGCCTACTGAATATTGTGTTCGATATCAGCGCAGCGAATTGTATAGTGTGACAGTTATGCGTAGAAATACAGTAGTGGTACAGTTATGCGTGGAAATTCAACAATGGGACAAATTGACTTGGCTTGCTTTTCATTGAGTTTGCGAGAAAAGTTAATTTTGGGTAAGTGTTTTCTGAAAGTAGACGTAAAAATAAACTTTTTGATGACAAAAAGTCAAAATGTACAAAAAGTAACATGGGACAATTATGCGTATAACGGTAGACCATATTGCTTCATTTTTTCACAACATACTCGCATTAATGTATCATTCCAAGGAGTAAATATCTAATACGATAAAAAAAAATCTGTAGCCTGAGGAACTTACGTGACTTATGGCTACGCGTCGGTCCCCCAAGGAATTTTGGAATATTTCCGGATCCAAATGACAAACTATCAATATCGGCAAATATTCTAAAACTAGAAGAGTTTTTTGAGATCTTGTGAACAAATGGAGCTAACATATCGAGAAACAAAAAAGTTATCGCGATTAGAATATATTTTTAGCGGTAAAAAATGCAGCTGTCGGTAGAGGGGTTAAACATCTTAAACTAGAAAGCATGGAATGTCTGCAACATTCAGCGTCCATGGAAGGTACTCCTTTTTGGTACCGACCTTTTGGCCCAGTAATCAATTTGATCCCGTATAATGGTACCCTTGAAATACCCTTAGAGTTCTTAAAGAAATAAATTTCTAATTCCAACGTGAAAAATGATTTCTGCTTAGTTACGATGTTTTTCATAAACAATATGAATTTGAAGCTTTCATTTGACATATAATGAAAAAAAAATAATGTTTTGGGCTGGTCAAAACCGGTACTACTATCCTAATAAAAATTAAGCTTTTGTTCACCAGAAGCTTGATTGACAACATCAATGTAAACATTTGGTAGACAGCTTGAGTGTGAAATTCGATTTAAGAAAGCTCATTCATAAATTACACACATAGCCAAGCCATAAGCTGCACACATATCAAAATACGAATCCAAGAGGGCTTCCGTTTCTTAACGTTTATCAAACTGCGCTTATTGATCGCACACAACTGCCCAAGCCACGTGATTGCTGTGATAGCAAACGACCACATGGTGAATGGAGAATGTAAAATTGATAGATACTTATTCTTTCTCTTTTGGTCGCAGATGGATCAATCTAGAGCAGAATTCTCATGCTCCATACCGGCACGGTATCAACAAACATTCTTACTAAATCAAGATGTTGTGTTTGAAGAAATGTAAACTATTGAATAGATTAATGTTTGCCTAAAATAACACATCTTTGAAAAATACATGTAATTTTCTGAAATTATAAATGTTTAGAATCTGATAAAAAAAAACAACGTAGTGTCTTATATCTGAATTTTACAAACAATTCTTTTTAATATGAACAAAATAATTTGAAATACTCAAGCAGGATAAAAAAAACAATCATGCTTTGCTTTTTTGAATTTTTTTTACATCATATTAACCCTCTAATACATTTTTTTTTATTTTCGATCTAAATATCATTTTACGTTATCTAAAATCGTTTTGACACGTTTTGGGCAATGATTTATTAGCAAATCTATGAATTTACTATGGTTACTGATTTTTGGCAATAATAAAAATTAATGTTTTTACGATACTTTTAAGAATATTAAATTATTTTAATTCTGTTTTTTTTTATTTTCCTTGTATTTAACGGAAAAACAGATGTGAAATTATTTTAATACCATCAAGCTCTTCTTCTATGATATGTTGATCGTAGAAAAATATAAAAGGTACGATTTTTTACATTACGTTACGTTACATTTATAGGTTATATAAAAATTCAAATTTTCAAACATTTTTCAGAAGTACAAAATAGTCATAAAAAACTTTTTTTATATGCGTGTTATGAGCCAAAGATGAAGCCAAAAATAAAATCATTTTGATTTCCGAGCTACGAAAAAATGTACAAAATTCCAAAGTGTATCCCGTCTAAAGGCGGGGTTGGGTATTAGAGGATTGAAATAAATGTGGGAAAACATGATTTCATTCTTGTCCTTGTGTTGTCCTCCAGTCCACCTGCGATGCAAGCAAATCTTTTTTGTTTATATCTCTACAACTTTTCGAACATTTCCGATGGTATACGGCGTATTTAATAGTAATTAATGGGGCATACTTGGAATGAGGATTCAAAGAATTTTCGTGCTATAAGTCAGTTTCATGGAGATATGACAAAATACTTTCGCATATTTTTAAAGGGTGGATATACTGAACTAAAAATAAAACGCTCCATGTTTAAGAACACTGCGGAACACGATTTTGTCTCCAGCATCAAAATACCTTAATTAATCAAAATACATTAATTAAGGGTAGCTGAATCCATTGCCGTTTACAGAAATATCATAGCACCTCTAGTTTTTGAGATATTGGTTGTTGAAAATGCGAAAATTGACTATTTCAGCCAACTTGCATGCAAGTTGCCAGCTTGTAAGGCAATTTATTTGCTTAATTTGCCACAGAATTCAAACTTTATGTGTAATACTAATCATCAAAGTTTATAATACTTTTGATGCGGAAAAGTTATTTTTTGATGGTTTAGAAAAGTATTGTAATTTGCCATATAATAGAAACGAAGAATTTTATATGAAGGCTGCAAGCATGTTGAAAAAATCGGTTTAATCTAAATTTAATCGTGGAATTTCAACCAAAATATATCTAAAACGAAAGTTTAAGTCCTCTCTTGCATGCTTGGTGGATAAGATCACAAAAAAGTTTGATAAAATATACTTCAAATATTAGGTAAACATCAATAAAACCAACGTTTTATACAACTTTGACGACCTGTAGCTACAAATTGTGACGTGCTTGGAAATTTCTGAGAACGGCATCAGATTCAGCAATCCCAAATCTACTAGAGACACATAATTTGATCCTTGAGACACGCAAAAATGTCATTTTTGTTGCGCTGTGTAATTGGCGCAGTTGGTACAAACATATATCATCAGAATTAAATGCTACATATCGTATTTATTTCCAAGTTTCTCTCCAGTTCAATTGACAAAAAATTGCATTTCAGAGAACCTCGTCAATTTCAAATATGTCAAATCGAGTATTGTATTAAGATAATAATTAAAATTCCAACACCTACCTTATGAGTAGTAAATCCACGAAGTTCACCTATACTGCAGATTCAATTTGTCACCAATATGTTTTAGCTCAACTTCTGGCAATCTTCTCAATTGCTATCACTACTTTCACAACTGTTGAAATTTCTCCATTCACTTCACTATCGCAGCGATATAAGCACTAAGTACCCTTTTTCCGTTTAAGCAGCGATGCCGATACTCCACATTAACGAGTTCACTATAAAGAAAGGCAGAGAAATTCACAATTAGTTCTTCAGTTTGCCACATGTACAAAGCAACGCACAGTTAGTTCTTGTCTGTGCGACATCTGGAGCAGAACTAAGCAACAATCATTCCTGGTATTCCCATTCTATAGGCACGGGACACGGATGCCCTGCCATAGCACTGAACTGTATGGCCTCAATCAGATCTTCCCTCCTCGTATAACGACTAACTGCCAATGCATGAAGGCAAAACAAAGTCACATTCACATATGATTAATTTGCCTCTAGTTATAGTTCTAGTAAGTCACAATCGGTCGGTAGGTCGGTTGGGCGGCGGGTGCAAACGATCTCCTCCATACAATCGAGAACTGCACAAAAGCGAGTGAAAGCGTCCGCCTTAGCGCCTAACCAGAGAACTTAATTATTCTTCACTAAAGTAGTACTTAGGTTCCCAAAGTATTCAGATGCGCGACCCATCCAAAACTCAAATGCGTGCCAAATCACATAAAAAAACAACTTCACATACAACGGGCTAACTTTCTGAAATTAGCCAAAATTTGAAGAAAGATTGTTAAAAACATTTTTTGTTACAAGTAACGAATTAACAAGTTAAACATTAAATAGTTATCGTCAAATCGAAGGTTTAAGACTAATTTTTCAAATATTGCTCTTGAGCTCAAATCTGTTGTGATTCAACTGAACTAGAGGAAGACGGGGTAAGACTTAAGCAATTTAAGTTATATGTTAAAATCAAGAATAAATAAATCCTTTTTCGACGCAACATGTCGTTTTTTGAAGCCATAGGCATGATTAAAAAATATCATAGGAGTTGTATTTGTACAAATTTATTTATTTCTTGAAGCATGAAAAAGTGATATCTTATCACGATTATTTTTAGCGACGGGATAAAACCGTGCACCCACGTTTTGAAAGCGACCACCACGATTTTTGTACACATTTTTGCGAAAAAATGTACCAGTTCCCCTTTGTTTCTAAAAACTATAATGTTTTATGAATTCTACATTGATAAACGTGGATATTGAATATTTTTAAAGTCAATGAATTAAAAAAAAACTTTGATTTAGTAATTTCGGGTGAAATTCATCGTTTTTCAGGTGTGATTTCTATAATCTTGTCAATGCCAAACAACTGCATGCAGGAAAACAAACACGACGGTGAACTTCATTGGCGCATGTACTAAAGTATTTCAACAAAATTAATTTTAGTGCTAAAAATCATGAAATCCTATTTCGGGGTGAAATTGATCACTAACTAATAATCGTTTTGAAAACGACTCTATATAACTAATTTCGGGTTCCTGAATCCGATTATGCTTGCCAAATTCTTGAAAATACAAATTCACTTAAATAATCAATAATCAAATTTTTAAAATATCTCGGACAACACCTAAATGTAGGCAGTTTCCGCAGGAATTTCCTAATATTTAACAGAAATTCAATTATTTCTTCAAAATGAGCAAATTGGTATGAATTTCGATCATGTAATCTGTATTGGGAATATATTTTAAGCATCATCACAATCTTTCAGGCTGACACCATGTCCACATCCTTGTTTAGAACGAAAAGGAATTTTATATTATTTTCATAGAAATGATCATTCTGTAACACAAAAAAAACTTTACGACACACAATTAGACAATAGTTGAAACAAACTACGTACATTTACCACAGGTTACTGAGATGTTGGTACTCTATGAGTCAGAAAAAAATCGTGTGACACGGTGATCAATTTCACCCGAATTCTCGGTACTCATCCTATGGGTGTCTTATTTTGGAAAAATATGCGGATTTGGCTCGCATTTTTTAACAAAATTGAATTTTGATTAAATAGTAATGTACAAAGTAGTTACAACTTTTAAAATGGTATAGACATTTTTTTGCTATAAATTAGGGATGGCGGTCTTACCCCATCAACGGTAGTCGGTTTTACCCCGCTTGCACAATTTCCACAACTAGGGCCTTTATTTCTGTTAAACCATGGACGGGTAATTTGTTATGTTTTTACAAAAAAATCCCTTCCGAAATCCTTGAGTGCGCATCTGTTAAATTTAGATCAAATTCAATATTGACGAGCAGAAACTTTGTTATTGATATTTATTATGAAAAATTTAATGTAAATATCACATAAATTGTTCAGAATGTCAAAAATCCTATGTTTATGGCAAGCGCTTGGTAAACTTTCAAGAAAACCGCCATTTTTATGGCAAACTGAAGGTGGTCCGTCTTACCCCGGCGGGCGCTCTTACCCCGTCTTTCCGTACAACTATTTAAAGTTTGCTAGATGGATTTCCAATTTTGCTGACTTTTCCACACTTACGATGCTGCCAAAAATCTAAAAAAAGGATCAATCTATAATTTTTGGAAATCGTCTATAAAAATGTTAGAGGGTGGTTTACAGATAAATACGTTTCACATATTTCTTTTGCATAGCAGACGTTTGGCATCACGTCAAAATTACAGTACGAAATATTTTGTAATAATGAAATTCAGCATATATGTATTTCTCTGTCGAAATTTCTTGCCGATCGCAGCATGCCAAAGTTGATCATTTTGTATGAAAATTGACTTTTACTATTATTATTTTGAATATACCTGTATTTGCCCTATGAAGTAAACGATTTTGCAAAAATATTCTCTTTAGTGAAATACTCTGGCGGTCATCCATGGTTTTAACTCCATTTTGGTTTTAAGCAGTTAAAGCAGTTTATTTTACCATACGTGACAAAGCCTGCTTCCCAGCTTCCTGTTT
Source organism: Aedes aegypti (assembly GCF_002204515.2). Lineage (NCBI taxonomy): Eukaryota > Metazoa > Arthropoda > Insecta > Diptera > Culicidae > Aedes > Aedes aegypti. Next base: position 461,516,900 of record NC_035108.1, read on the forward strand.
AATATTGCTATTTTTTCACATATAAATCAGGCAGTAATTATTATTATACCGGCGTGTATTGTATTTTTGCAGTAATTATCATTATAGCGGCGCGTATTGTATTTTTGTCGGCGCGTATTGTTGTCCATGCTTGGGTCCGATTAATATAAAACGACCCAAGCCAAAAGTCAAAGCGGCCGATCCCTACCAGGAAGCGAGCCTACTTGCGACAAGCCATTAGCGCTTTAAAAAGCTGGATATGAACAACACATTCAACACATTTAATTAAAAATAGTCGTGATTGAATTATTGCGTTGCGTTGCGTGGCGTGGTAACGGAGTATTTCGTAGATTGCATACTAAAAACTGTCATGTTAGTTACTTTATCACTCTTATTCCAATTGCTCATGGAGAACTATTTTGGATGGAATAGCTATCCAATCGGAAGTCAGAAATGAAAAGACATGACAATGTCCATTGCCGGCCACGCCCATCTTCTCCATTACGAGGAAAGGAAAGGAAAATGATGATATGACATCTACTTGAAGAGAGGCAAGCGACTCACCGACGCCCTTATAGATGTCAAGGAGTTGGATGAAGCGAAGGGTGATGGTCTAGGATTCACTATAAGCGAGTGATGCGACCGGATTGAAATTTAGTGTAGGTGTAGTTGATTCTATAACATTCCCCAGAAAACCATTCCCCTGAAACCACTTCCCCAGAATTCCATTCCCCAGAATTTCACTCCCCAGAATGAACCATTCCCCAGAAAACCAATCCCCAGAATGGAAATTATATAGAAAATTATATACCTACTTTAAAGTTTTGAAATAATCTATTTAAAAAAACTTGAAAATTAAACTGCATACAAAGTTGTTTACAAGTACATGAGAAGATTAGCATTGGTGCTACTAATTATGAACACTTTACGAATAATTCAAATTTCATTTGCAAATGAACTATCACAGTAGTTTCACTTTTATTGGCACTTATGAAGACTGATTGATCAGTCTATGGGGAAACACAATATCCAATATTTATTTAAAAGAATATACAACTCATCACTACTCTGCACAAAATGGAGCAACACCCTTCTTTCGGTATAGTAGTTTACAAATGTATAATTTCACATGTATGTCCAATTTTTATCAAATGTAGTGATGTATGCAGCTTTTCATCAATGTTTTAAGAAGGTGCATCATCTCTTACTTTTTAGGGCTACACCGATTAGAATGAAGACGTTCGTAGTATCATATTATACGTTTCCGATATAATGATTACGTAAACTCGGCAGAATAAAAACTTACTATTCTGCACATTAAAATGATACGCCCTTCTTTGCGTCAAGTCTAAATTACAAATGACTTGTTTAATTTTGCACAAAATAGTGATACACTCTTCTTTCAGTCTTATCCTGTTGACGATATAGACAAAATTTTCCATAAGGATACCAAATGGCAAGAAGGCATTTGGCATGATTGATTAAATGATCAAGGACCATTTGATATAATGGTCATTTGGCCAATGACCATTTGGCATGACATGAAGAACATCCTTTTTGAAAAGAAGGAGCATAAGTATGGCTGGATGGAAAATGGCTTTATACCAAATCATTTTATGCCAAGTGACCTTATGCTATATGGGCTCTCCATCGATATATTTTGCCTATATCAATTATGAGATAATACTGAAAGAAGGGTGCATCACTATATATGCAAAAATAAACATATAGTCTGTAAATTTTATGGGAATGTATTAAAAGAAGGGTGTATTATTATTATAATATGCAAAATACTCATGAATAGGGGGATTAGGGGCATATTGGACACATTAGGTAAATGCTTATTTTACATAGAATGGAAATATGTTTCTTTGCTCTAAAATTAAATCCACCGCTTCCTCCGCTTTGCTTATAAACTAATTTGAAGCAGAGAAAAAAATATAGTAGAATTTCAGAGGACAAATGAAACAAAGCGTAAACTTTTATACCGTCAAAACGTTCATATACAATACAGATTTCGTACAGTTTATAAAGTTTTGCTGAAATATGCATATTCCCAGAGAGTAAGGGGGTGTCCATTTCGCCTCGTGTGTTCATTATGTCCCTAACCCTCCTACCTACATATTTGTTTTGTCACATCAGACCTTAGCTTGTCACATAAGTGACTCTTCTTCCTCTTTTCTGGCGTTACGTCCCTACTGGGACAGAGCCTGCTTCTCAGCTTAGTGTTCTTATGAGCACTTCCACAGTTATCAACTGAGAGCTTACTATGCCAATGACCATTTTTGCATGCGTATATCGTGTGGCAGGTACGAAGATACTCTATGCCCTGGGAAGTCGAGAAAATTTCCAACCCGAAAAGATCCTCGACCGGTGGGACTCGAACCCACAACCCTCATCTTGGTCTTGCTGAATAGCTGCGCGTTTACCGCTACGGTTATCTGGGCCCCCACATAAGTGACTCACGCAAAGCAATAATTAAAAAAAGAAAAAAATGGATATTCATATAGCTTTCTGGGGAATGGTTTTCGGGGGAATGGTTTTCTGGGGAATGTTATAGAATCGGTGTAGTTTAGTATACTTTTTGTAATTGGGTGTAAGTGTGAATTTAATGGTTTCATCATCGTTGGGCATGACGCAGCTAAGAAAGTAAATGTCACTTCAAGCGCGTTCGTCTTCCAGGGATGGGACACAGGGACTTCCACACACTTAGAATTAAACACAGAATTCTGTAAAATAATCCACAGATTCAGTTCAGTGAAATATGATTTTACGGATTTTTCGGTGAAACACAATTGTTTTCAACTAAACTGTCAAAAATTCACTAAATGTTCTGTAAAGGCGAAAAAATCACAAAATTCTGTGGAACTTTCACATTTAGTTCGGTGAAGATGAAACAGTTTACTACTTTCACCAAAAATCTGTGAAATCAATTGTCGGCCATATTGACAACCGCTGGCTGATCCAGAATACTTCTTTCATCTAAGAACGTTAAACAAAGTAAAAAAATAGTGTTGCAATTTCAAAACGTAACTAACTACCGTGGATAGAAATTCCAAATATGTCTAAAGTGGTTGATGTTTCTGTAGTTATCAGTTTTATTGTTATAAGTTTGAATGAACATGATCAGTGGAAAATAGAGATGAAGTGTTTTCACTTTCTAACGGTGTTTGAAATTCCAATTATTGCGTTGGAGCTTCTAAGTACATCTGCGTCGTTCATTGTTTGAAAGCAGCACCACTTCGAAGTGATTGGAATAAAATCAGAACCTCGAATATACGAAGTAAAAATACATTTCCTTTTAACAGGAACTCTGTAAACATATTGAATAGTTTTCTTCGCTTTTGTTTGGCATCCAGTCTCAAGGAATCAAAGGAAAACAGCGATAGTCAATAAATCACAGAAAATTTGTAAAACAGTACCGAACTGTTCGGTGAAACATCTAAAAACAGAAATTAAATTCACAGAATATTTGTACAAATTCACCGAACACTTCGGTTCTTTTGACAGATGAGCTCTATCAAGTTTTACAGATCGTTCTGTGAAATAAGAAATCACCGAACGGATCACCGAAAAATCTGCTGTTGAGATTTCGGTGAAATTTCACAGAAATCTGTGATAAATTCTAAGTGTGCACCTAGTGCCCTAGCTAAAAGGCTTTGGTTTGAGCGCCATTACTCGCTCTCTGAAACGAGAAAATAAATTGGCCCGTCCCCATGATACAGAAAGAGACCAGATTGCATTGGTCTAATCGGAACAAACTCACCAAATACGTTCATATGTCTAAACGCCGAGTTGAAAACCGTTTCCTCAAAAAACTTCAATGATTCTATTAGGAATTTGAATCGACATCCTCTGAATGGTTTCGTATATGAATAGAACTTAACGGCATGGCTATGTACCCATAATCTTTCGTCCTTGTCAAAATCACACAATAAATGGATAGAACATAGTTTGAAATAATTCTGCGTAGCACAATAATCATCATCGAATGCGGATTTCACACTAAACACAGGTTTTTCAATATATATTCAAAATTTAAAAGCATTAAATTTAAAAAACGGAATAAAAATGATGCAAATCTCACAACCGTAAGATTTTTCTTCCTAATTTGTCAGAATCACACTTATCTCAAACGAAACAAAAACTATCCGGGTGGCGTAGTACCAACGGGATCATGTCAAATCTTCACTAAAAAAATACGCTTTGATTATAGCACAATCAGCCAGTTCCATTGCAGCTATTTAGCGTTGCACAAAGCTCTACAATCCGGATAACATTGCACCTGCTAATATCGGCGGAAATGCGAACAACGAGAGCACGAAAAGAAAATCAGGTGGCATACCACCAACGCAGCCGCCTGCGCGCATGGCTTGCTGCGATCCTAAAAAAATAGTCGTGATTGAATTATTCAACAAAAAGTACCCAAAAGCATGTTTTTTTCATTAAAAAAAAAATTTTTCCTTCATTTTTTTATTTTTTCACCGGAAATTACATTCCTACCCTTTAACTAAAGTTTATAAAGATTTTTGTTATAACTACGAGTAAGAAAGTATAGATATATCCCGCATAGAAAATTACAGTTCGTCATGCATTTCAAACAATAAACATCTTGTAGTGGTAATGGTTAACGTTTCATGAACAGTTTTCTATACGTCGAACAATATGAGAGTTACATACCTATACTATATAGAATGGTATGAATCACCTATAGCAAACTGTAACAATATATTGAAGTGTTCAGATATTGTACAACGTTTTGGGGAGATAATTGGTATCACAATATATAACTGATTTTTAACAGTTTTGCAAATGGTATTCGTGAGTCACTGCAAATTGAACACGCTTAAAAAATAAACAACACAAAAGCTGTGTATAAGTTACAAACCCGTGATGAAAAGTTTCAGTTTTTTAATATAAGGTCTGAATTTATAGCTTCCAATACTTTCCAGAATCGAAAAATTAACATTATAAACGTTTGTTGAACAAGTTTTGTAAAAATATGTTTAACGCAATATAAAAACTTAGACTACCCTTTGTGTTAAATTTTCCTAGCGTGCAGGTTGTTGTGTTTATTTTGCAAATGAAAAAAGAAAAAAAAATCCAATCTGCAATCTGCCAATTTTGATCCCGTTTCTTCGGATAAAAACTAGTCGCAATTTATTGTAAACGCTTGTTTATTGCATTTTTGTTCCGGGCAGTGCCAATGAGAGTAAAACATCAGTCGGAAGATACTCTCAAATCAGTGTTGTATGCCGAATGGATCGGTTTGATAGTGAACCACTGACGACGAAGGTGCTGAACGAGAATGGTAACGGTTTCTCGGTGGGTAAACGATAACGAGCAACAACAACCATTCGGTCAGTGCCGATGTTACAAGGATCGAGTATCCTTGTGAAAACAAAACGCTCCTCGCTCCTCGAAAAACATTCCTCAATGTTCCCTGCGCAGCTGTGTCCAGCACCTATGGAAATTTTACCGGAGATGTTCAATAGGATGTAAAAATTGCCGTCGTGTACGTGATCGGTAAGTGTTTTTAACTATACGATATTCTCGTATTCTGTATTTGCTTCGTTACTTCCAGTAGAACCTATCATTATGGACGACACTTTCAAGGATCCACAGAGCAGCCGGTTGAAACGATGCGGCCATTTAAGAAGAAAATCAGTGTTCTGCACTTATCTTTGATAGAATAAATTCATAGCATCTAAAATCACTACGCTATACAATAAAAGAAAAAAATATAACATGGTGTTAATTTTTCATTGAGAAATATTTGCAAGAAGTGCGTTTAGAATACATAAGGTACAAGCACATCATTACAGTATAGTAAAGGGTTGAAAAAACCATAACACACCGTTTATGAGTCATTATACATACATTACTAGTTTTATGTCATCTTTATTGTTCAACAATTTCACTACAGTTTGCAATACAGTGAATTGGGTAAAACATGGATAATATATCGACCGTTTCACATACTATCATTGAAAAATTTTGTTCGCAAAAATCGGCGTTTTTAAATGGTGACATAACTTAACCGCCTATGCCCCACATTGTTATTTGTTCAATTACAATTTGCAAAACTGTCAAAATTGTTTACGGTATGGTTGGTTTATTGTTGCTTTGGGTGTTAAACGAAACTGTTTACAAATTGTTGTTAACAGTTACGGATAGTTTCTGAAACAGTGGCTGTATTGTTCCGGTTTATGCGGGATGTCAATGAACGTCAAAACATTTTGCAACAAAAATCATTTCTTGGTTTTCGGCAATTTTTACTAAATTACTTAACCAAAACTATTTCAATTAAATTCTGTTGTAATTTTTTTTTAGTTTTTCTTTTTGGAAATGAAAAAACTACTACTAACTAAGACTAGTTTTGATTTTAGATAATTTTGATGTTCCGCAAACTTTCCAATTTAATTTTAAAGAAAATAGTTTAAAATTTCTAGGTTTTCGTCAGTTTTTGCTTAATCCAAACAATTTTTAATTAAATTTGTTGTATACGATGCTTAAAAACAACTAAATTAGCATGTAACCAGATCTGGAATCGGTGTAGTATTCATAGAGTTGTGGTAAAACAAAGATGTTTTTTTTTAATTAAATGAGGAAAAAAATGGAGGAAACTACTTCTAACTAAGGCTAGTTTTGATTTTAAACAATTTTGATGTTCCACAGACTTTCCAATTTAATTGTTAATTTAATTTTGAAGAGAATGATGCTAGAAACTGAAAATTAGTTAGAAAAAAACAAACACAATTATGAAGGTATTCTTCTTATTTTTCTTCTTCTTGGCATTACGTCCTCACTGGAACATAGCCTGCTTCTCAGCTTCCATGAGCATTTCCACAGTTATTAATTGAGAACTTTCTTTACCAAATTTGCCATTTTCGTATTCGTATTAAGGGTGTCCCAGAAAGTATGGGCACGACTTTGATAATGAGAATCATAATATTTTTTCAAAGAAATAAATATTTTTATCTTTTTGTATTTTTCTTTGGAACCTGATAAACGCCGCTTGTAAAAATTTTGTTTGATAAAATAACCTTTTACATTGATTTTTTTACAGACTCTAAACACTCGGCTAAAGAAGGCCCCTAAGTTATGAAGGTCAAAAAAAAATCACTTTGAAATCACTTACGCCACCTCTAAATCTTAATATTTTGGCTCAAATTTTGGATTCAGAAGAGCACAAGAATTTTGGGTTTTGAGAACTTACGAAAAATAACCGCATCCAAAAATTGATTATTCATTTCCATCATATAAAAGAAAGAATCATTATGATACCAAAAACGACATATTATATATGTGTAATTTTTCGAGATTGACAATTTCCTAAATTATGATTGAAAAACCGTAAAAAACATCACAAGCAAAAATTATGAGAAAAATCATTTTATTATCAAATTTTATTGATTTTAAAAAGTGTCGAAAGTATACCATAGCCCTGTTTTTGTCTTGTAGGATACATTTTTTCGCAATTCATGCATTTTTTTTTATATCTTAATGGATTTGCTTCATATTTTTCACATTTGTTGCGTACCTATGAAAGAATTATTAGAATCAATCTATCCATAATTTCTACAGCTACAATTCCTTAAAGATGAAATTTTAATGTAGAGTTAGAGTAGAGTAGAGTTACAAATCCTTTAAGATAAAGTTATGTCAAAGGAAGCCCAGTCTGACGGTGCAATGCATTACAAATTTGCAAATGTATTACAATTGAAACGAATTTTACGATCTAAATTGTGTATAACATAGAACTAGGTTTTCTCTCTCGACCGGTCTATATTGACTTACAACCCCCTGGGGGGGTCGCGACCCACAGTTTGGGAAGCTCTTAACTAACACATTGCACCCCCACACATTCTTTGTTGGATGGAGCTGATAAAGGGCTGTAGAGAACGAACGGTCCCTTCCGAGGGGCAATCATCTAAGTGTGATGCCGGGGTCGATGGATGTCTGACCTCTTGAATCATTCGTGTTGAGAGTTGTTGCTGCTGCTGCTGCATTGCAAGCGCGATGTTATTGTGCAGTAGGAAGCGATTCAAATCTATCGACGACTGTTGAAAAGCGTTCGCAAACAAATGGAAGAATGGAATCAGTTCGCGATACTGCAGTTGCAATTTTACTATCAGCAGCTCTGACCTACTTGAGAAATCAAAATATGTGCAGTTCTTTTGCTTATATATCATTGTTTTGTTATTCACTTCTACCCAAAAAACCATGAAATCTTTAGTATGGTTCTATGAGTCGATATCGAGTCATGGAACATGTATTCTAAATACATTCCTAGAAAGGTAGAGTCTCTACAAACAGCCATTCCATGAAAAACCGATCTAGTGGGAAACCGAATTCCGTGAAAATTAGCTATTTTGTTCCTTATCCGAAATAAGGATACACGTGTTTTTGGATTTTTTGATTAGGGTCACCCACATTTCCAAAATAGAGTGACCAGAAAAAACGATTTTGCAAAATTTTTATTTAAAAAAAAATATAACTTTTGCACCATGCGACCGATTTTCAATCTTTTGGGACGAAACGAAAGCTGAAAACTTTGACTTTTCAGGAAAAATATAAAATTTCACAAAATATGTTTTTTTACATGAAAAAAAAAATCAATAATTTCTGTTTTTTCATGTTTTGAAGGCTTCGGGACCAAAGGGGCTATTGCTGTTCTCATTTTTTCTTGAAAGTTCAGAAAATTTTACGTTCTCTATCAAATTTTCAGCGATGTATGTTTTTTAGTTTATGATATATATTTTTTTGAAAATAAAAAATCAGTCATTTTTCATCGGCACACACTGTAGGTCTCAGTGGAATAGATTTATTATTTAAAAAAAAAAATCATAACTTTTGAACAGCTCAATCGATTTTCAATCTTTTTTTTATGGAATTAAAGCTTAAGATTTCAACTCTTCAGACAAAATTGAAAAATCTGAATAAAATGTACAAAATTATTATATTACATGAATTATTATATTATTATATTTTTTCGAAACTTCCATTTATTTTAATGTAAAAAATATATTTTTTCAAAGTTTTATTTTTTTTCTGAAAAGTTGAAATATTATGCTTCAATTCCATAAAAAAGATTGAAAATCGATTGAGCTGTTCAAAAGTTATGATTTTTTTAAATAACCTACAGTGTGTTCCGATGAAAAATGACTGATTGTTTGTTTTCAAAAATATATATCTCAAAACTAAAAATTATACATCGCTGAAAATTTGACAGTGAACGTAAATCTGAACTTTCAAGAAAAAATGAGAACAGCAATAGTCCCTTTGACCCCGAGGCCTTCAAAACACGAAACAACGGAAATTATTGATTTTTTTCATGTAATAAAATTTATATTATTCCTGAAAAGTCAAAGTCTTTAGCTTTCATTTTGTTCCAAAAGATTGAAAATCGGTCGAACGGTTCAAAAGTTATATTTTTTTTAAATAAAATTTTTGCAAAATCGCGATTTTTCTGGTCACCCTATTTCGGAAATGGTCACCCCAATCAAAAAATCCAAAAACACGTGTATCCTTATTTCGGATAAGGAACAAAATAGCCACTAGATCGGTTTTTCATGGAATGGCTGCTAAGATCTCCATTGAAACTTCCATAAAAATCTTCACAGGGATTTCCTCAAAGATGTTTACACAGATGTCTCCACAGAGGTGTTTACAAGGATCTCTACTGTTATCTCCACAGAAGTCTGCACAAAAGTATCCAAGCAGGTCAACTCAAAGATGTTCACAAAAGTTATATAAATCTATTTGTGGGCTTCGTAGCCGTGCGGTTAGTGTCACCAAGGCATTTAGGCGCATCGTACTAAGGAGTGTGGGTTCGATTCCCGCCACATGCCGAAAAACTTTTCGTGAGGAATGTTATTCGTCTGTGCCACTGCACAGTGGTCCAGGAATCAGTTTTACACGGAAAGATGCATTTTGAGCTTTAGAATGAAACATTAGACAAAAACGGTCTTCTACAAAGTTGTTTGTATTAGTTGAGCCCTATGTTTGGTTTTATTGAAAATTAGGGTGGACCACATTTTCATAGAAATTGTGTGACTAACTTTCTTATTTGTAGAAATTATATTATACATGCTTCAGCAAAGTTGTAGACCATTAAATTTCAAGCAACTTTGTCCAAAAAAGTTTTTTTGTTTCTCTTAAATTGACCGATTTAGAACTTTTTTCCTGCAGTGACATAGGGTGGTCCGAACAAAACTGGTTTTCTGGCTCTATAGTTTTCAATTCAAATTTCTCATCAAAGTAGTCTATGAAACACTTTTAGAGCTTTAAAAAATGCGTAATTTGGTGAGTGAAGAAACTCGCTATCTCCTTCTGTTTAGGAGTTATTGTTGTTTTTCTCTCAAAAACATGCCTACTTTGATTGTACATATCTCTGATTGGGGCAAACATAAAAAAATATCTTTTGACGGCATTCAAAAGAAAAAATAAAATTGTATATTATATCAAAAAATTACAGATGTGTTATTTTTGTAACTCTAATAAAATGCCTTGAAAAACAAAGGATTTTAAGTAGAAAAACTTTAATAACTTTTGATTGATTGATTTGACTTTATTAACGAGATTTTTAGCCCTGGGCTAGTTCATCTCGGGACCAACGGCTTTACTTCCCTTCCGAAGGAAGTCATCACTGTAACTTTTTACGTCATAAGTGACTATGTCGGGGATGGGATTCGATCCCAGGTCCTCGGCGTGAGAGGCGAGTGTTCTAACCACTACACCAGGTCCGTCCCCAATAACTTTTGAACTAAAATAGATATAATCAATATTTTTGCATGAAAATTTGCGCTTTGTTAAGTTCTTAAAGTCGTTCATAGACCGCTTTGACGAGAAATCTGAAATAAGAAAGATAGGGCTCTAAAACTATTTTGAAGATTTTCCTAGAATGTATTTCTTTATTATTTTGCATTTTGAGCATGAAAATGAAATTTTAGACAAAAATAATCTTCTACAAAATTGTTTCTAAAAATTTAAGCTTTCATACTGTGTCATTTGAAATAAAGGTGGTCCACAATATCACACATATCATATAATCAACTTTTTTATTTGCAAAAATACTGGTATATGCTCTTAGGCGAAGCGGTAGAGCTTGAAATTTTGATCAACTTTGCCACAAAAAGTTTTTCTGTAGCTCAAAATTTGACCAATCTAGAGCATTTTTTCCTCATCATCGCAGGGTGGTCCAACACTAATAAGTTTTTCAACTCTAGTTTTTTTTAATATTATTTTCTCGTCAAAGTCGTCTATGAACGACTTTTAGAACTTAACAAAACGCAAATTTTCATGCAAAAAGATTGTTGATATCTATTTTAGTTCAAAAGTTATTAAATTTTTTGTGATAAAAAATATTTGACTTTCAAGACGTTTTATTAGAGTTACAAAAATAACACATCTGTAATTTTTTGATATAATATACAATTTTATTTTGTCTTTTGAACGCCGTCAAAAGATATTTTTTATGTTTGCCCCAATCAGAGATATTCACAATCAAAGTAGGCACGTTTTTGAGAAAAAAAAACAACAATAACTCCTAAACGGAAGGAGATAGCGAGTTTCTTCACTCATCAAATTACGCATTTTTTAAAGCTCTAAAAGTGTTTCATAGACTACTTTGATGAGAAATCTGAATTGAAAACTCTAAAGCCAGAAAACCAGTTTTGTTCGGACCACCCTATGTCACTGCAGGAAAAAAGCTCTAAATCGGTCAATTTAAGAGAAACAAAAAAACTTTTCTGCTTGAAATTTAATGGTCTACAACTTTGCTGAAGCATGTATAATATAATTTCTACAAATAAGAAAGTTAGTTACACAATTTCTATGAAAATGTGGTCCACCCTAATTTTCAATAAAACCAAACATAGGGCTCAACTAATACAAACAACTTTGTAGAAGACCGTTTTTGTCTAATGTTTCATTCTAAAGCTCAAAATGCATCTTTCCGAGTAAAACTGATTCCTGGACCATAGTGCACTGGGCGTTGCATGCTACACAGTTCGAACGAAACGTGTAAATTTCTGAGACATATAATGCACATAATTGGAGCGTGAAATATCATGGATATTTACATGATATGTCATGTAAACTTCAATGATATGTCATGTAATCTAGCTTGATCCTAAGTGATTACATGACATATAACACATTTTTACATGATTTCAGAAATAAATTTACATGACGCCGTGTTTACATGGCATAAATGAAGTTTACATGACGTGTAATCTTCATTATTTTTAACTGTGTAGTCCGTTGTCTAGTGTGGTGCTTCCTTCAAAGGGCGACCAGCCCACTGGAAGCATTATCGTGTAGTGTCTTTTTAAATCTCCACAGGGACTTCTAAGGTGATCTTTAATGAAGTCTACAAAGAGGTCTCCATAGAGATCTTTACAGAGATTGGAGATGTCCACAACATCACTCGACATCAAGTCGAGTCTGGTACACGACACTGAAGCCGGCCTTACAGTTGAGGTCGAAATACGCTTATCTATCAAAGGATACAAACTTTAGTGGAATTAAATGGTATATGTGGTACTAAATTCAGTTTTTCCGGTTGTTATAAATTATATGCCAGAGGTTGTTGAATTAACTAAATTTTTGCACTACAGCATATCAAAAAAAAAAAAATTAATTGTAATACATTCTGGTATAATCTTGTTATAAATAAGTGGAAAAAATATGATATATTTTTAACACAGTTTTGACTAGCTGGGTCGAGATGCGACAGATCAATGAAAAGCATTGTAATAAATCTTTCATTTCATACAATTTTGAAATTCTATTGTGAACGATTAAATTTAAAAAAGTGACAAGTAACATCACATATATTAATTAAAAATTACGCTACAAATCTATTGAGACCATCTGTTGCATTATCTTGCGTGTTTTAGGCGATATCAATTCTCTACACACACTCACAGAAATCTATAAAAAAAAAGCGCACAACGAAATATTCTTTATGTAACATTTTGAATCACTCACAGTATTTCTCGTTGCGGGCGAATGATGAGCATTGAGGAGAAGGGTGTTACCGCTAGACACAATATAATTGTTTTAAGCTAACTATGACTCAGAAAACTACTGGAAACGGCAGAAGTTTGACAACTAGTTAACCACACTTCACTGATTGATAGGTATCGTCGAATGCAAGAGGGATTACCCGACCAAAACAGAGAGAGAGGAAGCTGGCTGCGAATCTGATGAACCCATGCAGTTCAAACACCCCCTTCCGGCACGCAGCAGAGTCTGCTAAAGTAAAATGATGAAATGTGCGGTGCTAAGTCTAGTACACGACACTAAAGGCGGCCTTGCAGTTGAGGTTGAAATACGTGTATCTATCAAAAGATACAAACTTCAGTGGAATTAAATGGTTTAGTACTAAATTCGGTTTATTTTATTTTTTATTTTCTTTAGGCATCTTGATCAACGTTATAAATCGTATGGCGAGCTATATAGTTTTTGAAACTCAGCGTACGATTTGTAACTCTGCTGAAGATGGTCTCAAAGCTGCAAAACTAGCATTTTCAACAGAATACAGAGGATCATAGATCAACCAAAATTATGTTTCACGCGAACGCATTATTTGGAGTACACTGTGTTTATATCATATGGACAGATGCAGTACTGACTCGAGAGAGAACAGATTCATTGAGCTTGTGAAGATACTACGCAAACTTTCAGTGAGAGAATTTTCGGAACACGTGGTCTGTGACTCAGACCAACGCCGCGCTGCTGATTCAACATCAGTTGCGTTAATTCCAACGCAGGAAAATTTATTGGAAGCAACAGCGAGGAAAACTCAATTCATGAGAAATGCTTTTGGCAAGGATGTGCTAGGTAATATGTCTTATCACAAGATAGATGGGGGCGTTGAACGATTCTCTCTCTTGTTGCAGTTCACGCTCACTCAGGCGACGAAGATAATAGAGTTACTACACCAAAAATAGAACTATGACGTAAACTGTGTAACTGAAATTGTATAGATATAGACATGTACAATTTGCATTACTTAAAACAGAAAATCGAAAAGCACAGGCGATACAATGCGACTGTCGGGTGACTTACTACTTACAAATCGAACGATAAGACCTAAATGGACCAAACAGAAGATATAGTTATATAGAGGGAGTAGAGAGAATACTCAGCGCTGGTCAGCTTTCAATACAGGCCATCGTTCAAAATATTGAAAAATAATGAGAATTTGGTCTAGGATTCTACCAGAGTTTCTTTAAGGAATTCTTGCAGAGATGTGTCGATTTTTTTTTTGTAATAATGGCTTTAAGAATCGATAGCCTGGATCTGGGATACAGAACAGCTGTCGGAGGAGTGGAAGGAGGGAATAATATACCCAATATATAAAAATGGTGATAAGTTAGAATTAGGGGCCCAGATAGCCGTAGCGGTAAATGCGCAGCTATTCAGCAAGACCAAGCTGAGGGTCGTGGGTTCGAATCCCACCGGTCAAGGATCTTTTCGGGTTGGAAATTTTCTCGACTTCCCAGGGCATAAAGTATCTTCGTACCTGCCACACGAAATACGCATGCAAAAATGGTCATTTGCACAGTAAGCTCTCAGTTAATAACTGTGGAAGTGCTCATAAGAACACTAAGCTGAGAAGCAGGCTCTGTCCCAGTGGGGACGTAATGCCAGAAAGAAGAAGAAGACAAGTTAGAATGTGAGAACTATCGAGCGATCACCATTCTTAACGCAGTCTATAAAGTGCTTTCCCAGATCATCTTCTGGCCAGCAGATTTGTGGGAAGGTATCAAGCCGGTTTTGTGGACGGGCGATCGACGACAGACCAAATCTTTATGTTACGACAGATCCTCCAAAAGTGTCGCGAATAACAAGTCCCTACGCACCACCTATTCATCGATTTCAAAGCGGCCTATGATACCATGCCCACACAGTTACGGATCACTTTGGCGTTCAGCATAGGATAACTCTCTCAAAACATATGTTCTACTATTTGTCTTCTACCATTTGTAAGAAGTGCCGTCAGCATTCATAAGCTTCCACAGGTGGTAAAATTCAAATGTTATAGCATAAAACATGCTCGTTCGCTTCAATTTAGTACGAATTCATCTTTGGAAAACATTTTTCTTGATTGTTGAATCTTAAAACCGAATATTAGCACTTTTAACTAGTGATCCATAATATGGACCAGGAAATGATTGTTTACCACGGTTATGGATCACTTCCGAAGAATGTAGATTTCTTCCATTTTAAGCATTGGATTCGACATTTTCAGACAATAGCACTAAGGATAAAACTAATAAAACATCATTGATCCATAATATGGTTTTTGCGATTCCGTTGCAAACCATCAAGTTTTCATTGGTGAGATGCACTACATAATGGCCTGCTTTTCCTACCAAAAAAACAATGCTGAAAAGTGCTACTTTTCAGTAGCTCTC
The DNA here is from genome assembly GCF_002204515.2 of Aedes aegypti. NCBI lineage: Eukaryota > Metazoa > Arthropoda > Insecta > Diptera > Culicidae > Aedes > Aedes aegypti. The sequence continues at coordinate 461,532,310 of NC_035108.1, forward strand.
TCGAATTTTTCAGCACTCGTTGTATTGATTCAACTCGGCGAGCCTCGTTGGATAAATGTACAACTCGTGCTAAAAAAAATCATCATTTTGCAACTTGTTGCATAAATAACTATTTCAGAAACCGATACAATTTTTCATTTTTTTTGCAATCCTATGTAAATACTACATTCAAAACAGTTTATTAACCGAAGTTCCAATTTGAAACGATTCAAGTCGTGCTTTTGAATCACAATTCTATGTTTTCCATGTCGTTTTATTGAATTTTATAGGTTGGACTCCACACTATTTGAACCATAACTGTGGAGCCATGATACTATCGACCGCGAAGAGCTATGGAAAATTATGGACGAGAATGGTTTTCCCGGGAAACTGACTAGACTGATCAAAGCAACTATGGATAGTGTACAGTGCTGTGTGAAGATATTGGGTGCATTATTGGACCCGTTTGAAACTCGCAAAGGACTTCGACAAGGCGATGGTCTTTCATGTCTCCTGTTCAATATTGCGCTATTATATTGGTGTTATGAAACGGGCGGGCTTCAACATGCGGGGCACGATCTCCAATAAATCCAGCCAGTTCATCTGCTTTGCTGACGACGTGGACATTATCGGAAGAACGTTCCAGGTGGTTTCTGAACAGTATACATGGCTGAAACGTGAAGCAGATCGGGTTGGGTTGAAGGTAAATACGTCGAAGACGAAATATCTGCTGGCTGGAGGAACCGAGCACGATAGAGCTCGCATTGGCAGACGCGTGACGATCGACGGGGATGAATTCGAGGTGGTGGACAAGTTTGTCTACCTCGGATCATTGATAACGTCGGATAACAACTGCAGCAGACAAATTCGAAGACGTACCATTGCCGGAAGTCGTGCTTACTACGGACTTCACAAGACCTTGCGGTCTGGTAAACTTCACTTCCGTACTACTATAGAAGAGTAGAATGAACCACGAGCTTGCGCAGCTCTACGGTGAACCCAGTATCCAGAAAGTCGCCAAAGCTGGAAGGGTACGATGGGCGGGACACGTTGTGAGAATGCCGGACAATAATCCCGCAAAAATGGTGCTCACCTCAAATCCGGCCGGTACAAGGCTAAGGGGAGCGCAACGAGCTAGGTGGTTTGACCAAGTGAAGCAGGATCTTGGAAGTGTGGGGCGATCGAGAAATTGGAGGTTAGCAGCCATGGATCGAGTTAGTTGGCGTAACATTGAGGCGCAGGTCATGTCTTGAAGGACGTAGAGCCAGCAAAAGTAAAGTAAGCCTTTAAGAATCGTTACAGAAATTTGCCAAATCAATACAGAGATTCCTTTTTTATGAAATATGTTCAGTGGTTCTTATTGAGTTTTTCACGAACTCATCGAAGAATTTTACACAGATTTATACTCCTAAGATTGAAATCATCCTCGAGAATTCTCCTGAATTTTTCATCCTTGCTTTTGGGTATTTAGGAAAAAATCATAGAGCTGTTTTTTTCTTCAATGGTTTCTCTAAAAATTCCTGCAGAAGGACCTCTGGACTCAAGCATTTGATAATGTCTGCCAGAGTATTCTCTATTTTCAGATTTTTTTTTATATATACAAACATTATCGTAGTGGTTTGTGGTGTTTTTTTTTTGGAAGGTTTGCAAAAGTTGTTAATATATGTTTAATATTTTTTGTATTTGTCTCGAAAGAATTCTTTAAGTTGTCCATAGAAACATGCTTGATGAAGTTCTTTGAGAGTCTTAAACGATCTTTATTAAATTTGTGGATCGTTTAGACCTGAAGAAAAAATCCTGCAGTTGGGAAAAGAAATCAGAAATTTCAATTGAACTCCTAGTCAAATTTATTTAGAAATTCATAGAAGATGATAGCACAGACAAACAGACGTCACACTCTCATCATTGTCCATCGACCATCTTTTTAACGGTCGATTTAAAAATATGGTAGGTGGCCAATCCGCCACCCGCAGCGCTCGCATCGTTTTTGTTCGTGTTTGACGTTTACACACTACCGCCATCTGTTGGCCTGTCGGCCAACACACCGATTTTAGCATTGGGCGTACATGTCCTCGTGACTATGATTTTGATCGAGATTTGTTCTGAGTGTTACGTCTGTTTGTCTGTGATAATAGGACGATATTCAAAACTAAAAAGGCAATAGATGGCTCTTTTGCAGTGGTAGTAAACACGAAATCCTGAAGCAAAGAAAGCACCACGGAAGTTATGTATTCATGTTAGCTTGATTTCTAATCACTACATTTTTGATCCAGTTTCCTAATTGCAAGTAATTTACGTTTTTCATTATTTTCCATACGTTTTGACAGTTTTCAACTACCATTCTTCCATGCGTTTGTGTTTCAAGTTTGAGAAATTTGAGAATCCAGCGTAGCGCGATCAGGGAGCGGAATACAAACATCAGTGTCGCCGCTCGGCGGCCAGTGAGAGTAACTGAATGTTCGAAAGGTTGTTGTCAGTAATTTTTACCTCTGGCGACAACTGTTCGTTGAAGAACGAAATAAACAGTCGTTACCCTATTTGAAACATTTCAAGAAAGTCGTAAAAAAAGCAATCTATAAGTCATTTCTGTAAATATAAAAAGGGCTAGCGTTTCAAAAAAAAAAAAAGGCACGCGCTATGTCTGAACCAGACGATTATGAAAATCGAATGTACATTTTTGCAATTTCTCATCGTAAAAGGCTGTTTTATCACGTCAATCTGCCATGGAACGGTCTACTATCCTGCACTGAACTATGCAGTGCGGTAATAGTCAAAATTGCAAAAAATATTGTACGCAACTCGTTGCAGAAATCGATTTTAACAGCACTCATCGTAACTATACAACTGGACAAGTCTCGTTAGATAATTGCACTACTCTAGCTGTAAAAATCATCATTTTGCAACTTGTTGCATAATAGCTATTTAAGTAACAAAAAAAACACTACACGTTAATGCTTCCAGTGGGATATTTGCCCTGTAAAGGAAGCACCACACTAGACAACGGACTAGCATGCAACGCCCAGTGACACAGTCGGAAATCATTCCTCACGAAAAGTTTGTCGGTCTGAAGCGGGAATCGAACCCAGACTGCTTAGCAGGATGCGCCTAAATGCCTCGGTGACACTAACCGCACGGCTAAGAAGCCCACAACAAGTTGCAAAATGATGATTTTTTCAGCAAGAATCGTACATTTATCCAACGAGGCTTGCCGAGTTGGATAAATACGACGAGTGCTGAAGAAATCGAGTTTTGCAACGAGTTACATACAACACTTTTTGCAAGTACCAAAATGCCGTTACAGTTGGATTATTTCTTGGAGAATAAACGTATTTATAGATTCATGAATAGTAACATGCGAAATTTGTTAACCAGGTAGGCTGTGAGATTACTGTCACAAATTTTCACACTTCCAATGCTAATTCGACTTTCAAAGAAAGATCGGGTAAGACGCCGTATATAGTTTTCAGTTATATTATAAGCCATTCGTGGGCTGAATTCTCTGTGAATACGCATACACGAATTGCCCATGAAGCTCCTGTCTGTTTGTCTGTTTGTAGTGAACTGACATATTCTACTACCTCCTCTACGTCCTATTTCAACTCAGAAACCCCCACAGTCAACTAGCTCCTGATTCTACATACAAATTTACGATTCGAATCCGACTCAATTCGGTTAGTCAAACGGATGTAGAATCAGAACCTAGTTGACTAAATCAGTAAGAAATTCAGAACAATTGAATAAATGAATCCGACGTCATTTTGATATCTCCCAAAACAGTACCGTAATCCGGGGGCAAATTGATCACTTTTACACAACTTTTCGTCATATTTCCTTTGGAATTAAAAAATTGCCAAATTTATTTCGGTAAAATCAGTACTTCATTGATCTCTATCAGTTTATGTAATCGATTTTTCATGAAATAAAATTTAACATTTCATAAAATTAGTTTCAAATCAAAAAATTGAAAATGACACATTGGGGCGAAATTGATCACTATATAATAGAGCATATTTTAGACAGTAAAATTTCCCTATCTACTAAAATTGGGTCTCCTGAATCTGAAAATGATGTCAAAATTCTTACAACTGGTGGATATCAGCATTTTATTGCAAAATTAAACTTTGTAAATCTGCATAATACGCCTAAATGTATGCAATTTTCCTTGAAATAAGCACTTTATTCAACAAAAATCGGTTTTACGAGCAAAAAACTATTCTTGTTATGCCGAACGATTTCAAAAATTAGTTCAGCAGTTCACACTGAAGCTAACACAACATTTTTAACACTCAAAGTTTACATGCAGGCTTAGTACCAGCGGATTGTTTAGTGCCGATATTTCCAACAGTATTGCCAACACCTTCAAAAACTGTGAATATTTCTATGCAAAACTGACCTAAATAAAAATGAAATAGTTTAATACCATCATTAGACATCTATAAACTAGAAAATATGGAATGTCTGTGATGAAAACGGAGTATTAAGCATCCTTGAAAGAAAATGCAATTTGGTACCGACCTGATCAAATTCACCCCAGTGATCAATTTGCCCCCGGTTTACGGTACTGAAAAGTGCTACTTTTCGATACTGATATTACTTTTGATACTTTTCAGCACTGTTTTTTCGGTAGGAAAAATAGGCCGTAATGTTGTCCATTCTCTCAATAAAAAGTAGGCTTATTAACAACGGAATTGCAAAAACTACTATTTCCGTACGTTTTGTATGGGCTGAAATGCGTAAAAAAACGTGATTTTCATGGTTATGTAGTATGCAAAATAGCTAAATAGTGAAAAAAAAATCAAAATTTCACCAATGAAATATTTTAAAACCTTCTGATAATGAAAATGTAAATCAAATACTAAAGTTTAGCAAGAAAAAATCATATATAAATTCGATTTTCAAAATATGATACTTCCATACATACCGTGGAGCACAAATTATTCAAGCATTTCTTATAAACTTCAGGAAAAATTAAAAAAAAAGTATTGAAACCTAAAAATATAGGAAGTTTAATTGCACAGGAAACAGAGGAGATATTGTTTCAGGCATCGCTTGAAAAATTATCGGTGTAGCTTTTCTAAAGAAACGCCATAAAAATTGTTGAAAAAATTTAAAAGAGATCTTGGAGTTATTTCAAATATTTTCTGTGGACAAATCTTAATACATTTCATCATGAACATCATCTTGGAAAAATCTGTGGGGAATAAAATCCTCGGTGGAATCTATGGCTGAAAATTCAGGAAGTAATACGAAATATGTAACTGCTAAAAGGAATTCTAGTGTTATTTAGTTTAAAAATGTTTGCGAAAAAATTTAGATGTCCTTAAGAAATCGCGAGGAGAATTCATTACGGAATATGAACTACTTCTTTGAAAAACGATTGAGAAATTCCATACAGTGCACTTGTTACCGTTTGTAACAATAAGCCTGCTAGTTTGTAAGTTTTTGTTTTTTCTATTATTATTATTTATGTCTCCGTGAAATTTTAAATTTAAATTCTATTGCATGCCATAAAAACACCCCTACACCTGATATAAATTTGGTACACTACACTACAATAAAAACTAGCTATAAGTAAATGTATAACAGTTAGAGTTCAGTGGAGGAAAAGTAAGAGAAAAAGACTACCCAACGATAGAGGGATTAGGCATCGGAGAAGGATAGATTCGGTCTATTTCCTATAAGGATCCAATTCGAAGTGGACGTTAGAAGTTAAAAGAAATTTAAAAGGAAGTTAAGAGAGTTAAGAAAGAGAAGTGAGGAGCGAAGAAGCGAATCAGGTATGCCTGTGACTGCAGAAAAATTGTTAGACCCTAAAAGGTTATATTCGTGAATTTAGGACCCGTGGAGGTTAATTCTGGACATCTAAATTTGTCCAAATTGACTTTGGACCTTGGACTTTGGATCTACGACCTTTAGGTTTTTCCAAAAACACCGTCGGCTGGTTAAGACCATAACATTTAGGTGATTGTTCCTCAAAGATTAGTTATATTTCTACTTCTACTTATCACCATATGATCAGAAATGACAGATATAAAACATCATGAGGCCATATATTACAATTGTCTTTATTATTGCTTTTCCGACAGCTCATTATGTATCATTGTGAATACTTGCTTCTATACACAGAAAAACGCCTTTTTTTTAAATATATCTATTAAATGTAAGAACAATATTTTTTTTAAATTTCTGTGACTACATCTAAAGCATCAGTTGAATCTAACAGGAAAATTTTGGGGGGTTGGTTGGATATTTTAAGTCTGTCATCACAAGTACTTCATCTGCTTAACTGAAGTCTGATTGGGAAGGAACTCACCCTTTTCTATCGGAGCCCAAGCAAAATAAAATCTGTATCCTCTATCAGATTCATGCATAACCTGCTATAGATGTTCAACTAAGAGATAATTAATTTCACAAATTTCACAAGAAAGGCTAATCCAAATAGTTCTTATAATTAGCCAAGATAAACCAATCAGCAAATCAAATTTTCTACTATATTGATCGTGATTTCGATTCAAAGTGAGATGATCTCATAATTTTCCAAAACCCAAGAAGATTTTTCCAAGAAATGAAGTACGATGTATATTCATATTACTGAATCAACTTGAGCTTGAGCTTGAGCTTGATTGGCCACCCGTGAATGCTTCTCCAGTATCGTCAGATAAGCTGCACTTACACAAGGAACCAACCAGATGACTGCTTGGGATTAACAAATTTCCTCATGGTATAAGTGCTGGTGATCTTCTATTTTTAGGCAACAATAGCGCCTGCCACGTCAGCATGTTGACCAATGAGGAGAAGGAGAAGGAGTTGATGGTGCATTCAACTGACTCCCACGTAAGACCGTATATACCACTGCGTCTACGCCAGTTCATGCGGGAAGGGTGAAGGGGTGGGGCATTTTTTATGGAAGAGAAGCTTGCTGGTTTGGTTAGCAGACTGCCTATGTATCAGGCGTAAGGAAAAGTGTGCTGTAAAGATGAGAGAATGGAAGCGTAGGGAAACCGCTTATTTCTGTCCGTCTCGGGTTCTAGCAAATGCTATGAACTGTGATAGATCAACCGTGATATATTAGGAGTGGTAGATAGAAAGCAAGCGAAAGATACAACTACAAAGTACGAGGAAAGGGACGGGCCTGAGATTGAATCCATGACCTTCTGCGTATGTCTTGCGTCATGGACAAGCAAGGCCTTCTATTTTCAAATTATTGTAATACTTCGGCATGCTCTATCATTCTATGCTTCACAAGCATTGTTTGAATTTTCTGTGAAGGATTGCTTTGAAGAGGATGTGAAGAGATTCCTCAACAATAATGTCAAATGAAAAAAATCAGCTGACTTTCCTAGTGCGCATCGTACTTCCGTGCTGATCGCAATTTGGAGAATACCTAAAGTTATGCAACAATACATACAATGATAATTATATCAGTGCTGGAAGTATTATTAATTCAAATGCATATAAACCTCAAACGTTTTTAAATCTTCAGCAAAATAAATATAAATTTAACAAAACAGCATTAATATTGTAAGGAGCAGGTAATTGATAAAAGTTTTCATTGTTTTGATATTTGAACAACCCTGCTTGCCTTATAAAACTCTAAAATCACAACTTCCTACCAAAAAATGGATTTTCAAACTACCGGTACACAAGGCAAAAAGTATATAAGTAGTCAAATCAGCCTCTAGCTCAGACTGTTTGACTTCAAGTGTATACATCTTTTTTTCTCTTTTATTGCTTGCTTACCTTCCTCCTAGCTCCTAAAAAGATTGACACCCGTCAAGAATACAGCAATCACTGGTTGCAAAACGTGCCACAGAAACACTAATATACGAACGAATCACTAACGCCTACCGGTTGAAAGGAAAGTAAAAACTCAAAACGATTCCATTAGAAGCGCGTATATCAATCATAGAACAGTCTGACTGTGACTGCTTCTTACCCCTAGAAGAAACTGCTCAGCAGCTGATTGTGCCCTACCTACCTGCGCAATTTTTCGCATTTAGCGGAAATCCCCCGATATGGACACAAACTACCCATACTCTTTTCACGCGTCAGTCAAATTAAACAAAAATCATCGCCGCTATTTGCTCATCATCTCCACCCACCCTCGTCGAAAGCCCGTTGCACAATGGTTCGAATCGACAATTTAGCAGAAAAAAAAACTTTTCTCTCTGATTTTAGACGTAAGTATGATATCTTCAACGAAGTTATTCGTAATTGAGTTCTGCATTTCTTAGAAAAAAGCTGGATAGGGTGGAATTTGTTTAAAGTACCGTTTTGATTCATATTACGGACACTTAAGGCATCAGTGAAGTATAGCCCAGCTTGGACCATACAAAATAAATCATTCTGTATGATTTTTTGGCGTTATCGAGCGTCGGAAGCCCTTAACTTTCGGATGGTGGGTAAAGAATACGCGTCCGCAACTTGAATAATTTTAAATAAATCAAAACGTGTAGCCTTTTCATGATTCTTATTCCGGACGCTCCCTCACTTTTGCCTCATATTCCGGACGCTTTGATTCGAATTACGGACAGCTCATGATAATCATTAATCGAACAGTCAAATCATCAATTGAAATCGTTCAACCACTTAAGAGACGTCTAAGGTAGTTGGGCATTATTAATTTGCTGTGATATTTATGGAAAAAACCGAATAAAACGAGCCTCGAAAATGAGAACTTTTGGACGGCGAAAATTGAAACATTTCGTGTGAAATGTTTCCCATACAAACGAGAGTGTCCGGAATTTGAAGCTGTCCGTAATATGAATCAAAACGGTATTCCCACACAAAACGTAACAAAGGGGGCGGGGGTGTTTCCGATTTCAGCGTCACGTAATTAATAAATGCTACCTAAGAACACTTCTCAGCCAATGCCAATTGCTCGATATGTTTTCTTCTAATGGTGTCCAAAAGGCGCATGGCGCAATTTTTCCTGCAAAACTTACGTGCTCTTTTCAGTAAGTTGTCGATTTTAACTAAATCTACATTTTTTTAGAGAAATTTGAAACAATAAATGTCACCAAAAATGCAATTTACTATTAGTTAATCAATAATTTCTTCAAGTAGCAGAAATTTTTTTTTTCTTTCTTTTATTATCTCATTATGGTCCTGAACCTGTACTCTTTTTGATAACTTTGTCTTTTTAATATACTGTATGTAAGCGGCAATAACTACAGCTGCCAAATTTTATTTATGCCAAGTTCTATGTGACTTATATCACTGAATAATAAAAAAAAAAGCAATAATAGAATTCAAAATTCAATCAAAGTACCGAAAGACGAGGTTACATTTGGTCACAGGAGTATCTTTGGATACTCGCGTTTTGGATTTATTTGTATAATAAATATTATCTGAGCAATTTTGTGTCTTAAGCACTTTCATTATCCAATATATGCTCTACAACCAGTAAAACATTCCGAACAATTATTCACAACCTACTAAACATTTGCTATGTAAATCTATTTTTAATTTTTCACAAATCATGGAAGCTTATCGGGAGCATCACAAAACTATCGAATCGTCATGTGTCATTAACATTTGTGGTAGTTTAATGTATAGAATTGTTGTTTTATAAAACAAAACTCATCAACAGTTTTAAGGCGAAGTAGGCCGTCATTGAAATTTGTACGCATCGTTGACGATTGTTGCTAATTCTTCTCACGATTTCGAATCAAAGAAAATCAGTTGGTTTGGCACTGAGACAGCTGAAAAAGTATCAGCATACTTTATGCATGTTAGCGCCGTACAGTGATACGTTTTCAAGTCAATATGAACTATCAAGACTGAGTTTTATCACTTTGGAATGGAAGCTGAAAAGTCATCATTGTTGCCAAAACGAATGATGGGCTACTTACCCTTAAAAATTGAAGAAGGCCTTTATTTTATCATAAATTATTATATATATTATATATTTCCTTACGCCTGATACATAGGCAGTCTGCTAACCAAACAGCAAGCCTATCTGCCATAAATTTACCACCCCTACACCTTGCCGCATAAAAACTGGCGTAGATGCAGGGGTACATCCTGTCTACTGTGGGAGCCAGTTTAATGTATCATCAATTCCTCGCCCTTCCACTCATTGGTTAGCATTCTGGTGTGGCAGGCGCCATTGTTGCCTAAAAATATAACATCACCAGTACTTATACACTGAGGGTTGTCTGTTAGTCCCAAACAGTCATCTGGTTGTTTCCTTGTGTAAGTGCAGCTGATCTGGCGATACTGGAGTACCAGGGCATTTTTTTAAATTATCGGACAGGTTTGGGCCGGAGGTTCTCTGATTTGCATGAAATTTTCACCAGAGGTAGAGCTCGTGGATACATGACCAAAAGTGAAATTCAAAAAAAATTATTGTGGCCTATTTTCCCGGAAAACTTTAGATGAATTTTCACGATTTCTCTATATACCTCAAACTTTGAAAATTCATATCTCCTGAACTATGTATCGTAGAACAAAATTTTTTTAGTAAAATCGAAAGGATATTTTCTCAGCAATCTATTAAAAATATAAAAAGAAAAATATTTCTCGGAAAATTTTTCACCATGGAGAAAATTGTTGGAAAAATAGCAAAAAAAACTATCGTCTGTATCATGAAAAATTTTTAAAAAAATATTTTTTGTTTCATCAATTCATACTCTAGCTTTCGTCCATAGACGCCAAAGTGGTATCTTTTACCGTTTAGGCGACAGAACTGAAAAATCGATGACCACCCGCACGCTTCCCATAGGAAAATGTGTTCTATTGTGGGCCTCATAACCGTGCGCTAACGGCGGCAGTAATTTACACGCATTGTAAGTGTAACACAGTAAACCATCCTTTCCTTTCCAGTCAGAAGAAGCTTTTCGTCAATTGGACCACTCTCCATTGGTCAGTTGGGTGTTTTGTGTGCCCTACATCAGCAACGTTATTTACTATTAAAGCTAACAGCCTCTGTGAAAGACGCACGGGAAGTTCTTGTTACAATCAATCATTATGGTAACATTTGAAGGATCAAATCTAAAGATCCACTTTCTTCGAAAACTTATGAAAATATTGTTAATATGTTGTTTCGGCCAGGACGTCTTTCCTACGTTGTATCTTTTACGATACAACGTACGGCAAATCAAGGCTTCACTTTAACAAATTCATTACCACTGAGAGGCAGCATGTCTACTCGGTGGAGAAACGAAAGAAACTACATTCTTACAAATTCAATAGGTGCGCCTTATATAGGCGCACGATACGGCCAGACAAAACATACAATAATTATTCAACACGCGCGTACGCTTCTCAATACAGTTTGGCGCGCTGTTGGGTTGGCGCCAACTGTAGAGGCTGCACGCTGACTGGCAGTGGAATATTCCACAGCAGCCATCAATGGAACAATAGATAGCGTCCCTGAGTGTTATACAGTTGATTGATATTATATACATGCAAATACTATACTATATTCTTCCAAGGAACAATCAGAATTTATATCAAATATATCACTTTATATAGAAAACAAAACTGAAAATTTATTCGCGCGCTTTTAATTAATTATCTAATCATTCGATAAATTGAACAAAATTTGACAAAAGCAAGAAAATTACAAATAGCACTTTATGTATGCATAAATATCCTTTTTGCTTGGCAACTATATGATAGGAGGGGGATCTGTAGCCTTGAGGTTACGCTTTCGCTTCATAAGCGGAAGGTCATGGGTTCGATTCCCAGCCCCTCCACAAAAAAACCCGTCCAGCCACCAGAAGACGCCTCACGGAGGACCGTGCTTTGGGGAGCACATCCATCCTCCGTCAGTTTCAGATGGTGACTGAGACAAACTGACCCTCTTCGCAGGCAGCTAGCCTCACTACTAGCAGAGCTCTCTCCTACCTGCTCGGTGTGAGAGTAAAAGAGTAGGAGAGAGTGAGACTAGATGTAAATATAGATAAGTTAAAAATAGATCTGTATCGATAAAGAAGCTACAGATCAACTGAGTCCGGCACAGTAGTGGCCACCAGCACGGAGTGCCTATTAAAAAAAATATAAAAAAAAAACTATATGATACTGAGGGTCAAGCATGGGAAACACTTACTCAGTTATTGTGTTTCCCTCACTCGCTTCCACGCACAGTCGGGAGCGAGAAAGCCATTTTTTAACCAAGCCGAACGTTTTAATTTCCAGTGCCCATTCTGCTTCTTCGGCGAGCACTAAGCGAAACAAAAAAACGGCATCTGATCAGTCGAATGCAATACCAAAATTCGGACAAAGGATAAACATTTGAAAAGGGCCCAAGAGGTCTTGAGCCTTTTTTCAGAAACGTTGCTGTTGAGCCCTTTTTAGCCCGCCCACGCAAACTAACCCCACACGGAGAAAATGAAGTACTCAAAAGTGAGTTCATTCCACTCAATTCCGGGGGTTCGTGCGTTAACCTAATTTTGAGTTGATGGGGTAGAAGTTGTTTTCATTTGCAGCCATGCGAAAAAATACCTACTGGCTAAGTTCTTTCCACTCAACCGGCAGATCAAATAACTCAACTTCCAGTACTATGCCACTTACTCAAATTTGAGGTAACGCACAAAGGTTCGGTTTTTGGGTTGTTTGGCTCTTCGCTCTCTGACAACAATAGAAGGAGCGAATGAAATAGGGAGAGAAAAATAACTCAAAAGTAAGTTAAAAAATACTCAAATATGGGTTTTCCGTTTTCTCCGTGCACTATCAGAAAGATTGATGATAGTGGTATTGGTGAGCGTGATCGAGTTGAATTGGGTTCAACAGCTGCTTGCAAAGCCAATGTTTACCAATGTCGATGTGCCGTTTTGAAATGTTTGTCCAGGAATGATTGTTTACATTCTGATTCCGTTCGAATGGCATTCGGGTTTGAGTGCTGATGAGCGTTCACTGACTGGCAGTCCACACCACGGAATGATTCAGTGAGTAGGAATCCTCTCAGTCAGTTCAATGCATTCGGCTAATGCTAAGTGCATTAACTCGTGCCTCGCAGATACAAGTGTATTGGTATTCACTTCTTTTCGCGTTCCTTCCGATTGTCGTTTTTATACAATCGGTTTCGACGCTTTCATGCTACACTCCGCCTAGGACGGTTCAGCTATCACTGAATGTTTGATAGCAGCAGATTTTTTGCTATTTTTCATCGGTGGCGTTCGAGTGAGTGAGTGAATTTTCCCATGCTTACTGTTCCTATTACCTATATTATTAAATGTTAAGATCGTTTTCAATTAAAGACTGTTGGTCTCAATAGTAAAGGTTACGAATAAAGGACATACAAAACACCCAACAGACCAAAGAAGAGTGCTCCGAGTGACGAAAAGCTTCTTCTGACTGGAAAGGAAAGGATGGTTTAGGCGGCATCCATTTATTACGTAACGCTAAAATTTAAAATTTTTGACTCCCTCCCCCCCCCCCTCCGTAACGCCTTTTTGTATGAAAAATTAAAATTTTTTGTATGAGCCGTAACGCTTGAGCCTACTCCCCCCCTCCCCCTAGAGCGTTACGTAATTTGTGGACGGCGTCTTACTGCGTTACACTTACAATGCGTGTAAATTACTGCCGCCGTTAGCGCACGGTTATGAGGCCCACAATAGAACACATTTTTCTATGGGAAGCGTGCGGGTGGTCATCGGTTTTTCAGTTCTGTCGCCTAAACGGTAAAAGATACCACTTTGGCGTCTATGGACGAAAGCTAGAGTATGGATTGATGAATCAAAAAATATTTTTTTGAAAATTTTTCATGATACAGACGATAGTTTTTTCGCTATTTTTCCGACAGTTTTCTCCATGGTGAAAAATATTCCGAGAAATGTTTTTCTTTTTATATTTTTAATAGATTGCTGAGAAAATTTCCTTTCGATTTCACTCAAAACATTTTTGTTCTACGATGCATAGTTCAGGAGATATGAATTTTCAAAGTTTTAGATATATAGAAAAATCGAGAAAATTCATCTAGAGTTTTCCGGGAAAATAGGCCACTATAATTTTTTTGAATTTCACTTTTGGTCATGTATCCACGAGCTCTACCTCTGGTGAAAATTTCATGCAAATCGGAGAACCTCCGGCCCAAATTGTCCGATAATAAAAAAAAATCCCCACCAACCACGGGCGGCCAATCAAGCTCAAGCTCAATTAACTCATTACGCATGGTGAACTTTACCAACTAAGCTACCGAGCCACGTGATGACCCAACAATCTTTTTATTGACTGACAGCCTTCCTAATACCACAAATCAACGTAAGTTTTTACTGTAGCGGCGATCAGAGGCCACCGTTTTTCTTATCATGTATATGTTTCTATGAAACAGTGGAACGATTGTCTATGGTTGGTTTTTAAGGAGTACCGTATTGATTCATATTACGGACAGCTTCAAATTCCGGACACTCTACTTTGTATGGGAAACATTTCACACGAAATGTTTCAATTTTTGCCGTTCAAAAGTTCTCAATTTCAAGGCTCGATTTTTCGGGTTCATTGTTCGGGTCCATTTACAAATTCCATTACGTTGATGGGGGTGGATGGGTGTCCTTAACGTTTGGGCTACTTTCCCCGAATGTCGTTTCCCCGAATGTCGTTTCCCCGAATGTCGTTTCCCCGAATGTCATTTCCCCGAAACACTCGTTTCACCAAAAATATATTTGGCGAAAATTGCATATTGCCAAAAATACCGAGATCGGTGAAACTCGAAAGAACCGCCTATCAAACAAAGAAGGGTGCATTTCAGATAATCAGTTTGCTCACCACCTTGAAATGTATAAAGATATGACAATTATGAGTACCAAATACTTTTCGGGGAAATTGTCTTTTCGGGGAACCGGGGTATTCGGGAAACTGGCATTCAGGGAACTGGCGTTCGGGGAAACGACATTCGGGGAAAAGTAGCACAACCGTCCTTAATATGTAACAGCTCATAAAAAATAATGAAAAATTCACACAATAAGCTTCACGAGGTTAATTGATTGGTTATAAAGTACTATTTTTGGTGTTATGAAATTTGACAATGAATCCATTATCGCAAGATATGCAAGAAGTTAGTTTGGAGAGAATATAACATTTTTTGTTATATATCTCTTACATAGTTACGTTGATTTTAAAGAAAGGAATTCTTCCATATAATTGTTAGTACTTATAATACAAATGACATTCTCTTCGACAATAATATTCCCACTCCGAGTCTGCTCATCAATTTAATGTAGTGAAAACAGTTCCTTTGCCTCTTCTGCCATCAATTTTCGATGATTTTCGAACAATTTTCATCAGCCACATATGTGAGCATTGCCGAAAGCATTTTGAAAACATTTGAAATTCATCGAATTTGAAAAGGAAAATTTGAAAGTCAATTTAACAGTCAAGCTAAATTAAACATAGCACAGTATTCAGCATATAGCATGGCATTCATTTTTTGATGGAAATAGTTGCATTTACAATTCCAGTAACTATAGAACAGCAAGAATCCACAAAACAACATATAATTGGAAAAAGGTCTCTTTTTTCCAGTCAATAAATTGACCGTATAAGTATAAAGAAAGGGGCCCAGATAGCCGTAGCGGTAAACGCGCAGCTATTCAGCATGACCATGCTGAGGGTCGTGGGTTCGAATCCCGCTGGTCGAGGATCTTTTCGTTAAGGAAGTTTTCTCGATTCCCAGGGCATAGAGTATCTTCGTACCTGCCACACGATATACACATGCAAAAATGGTCAATCGGCAAAGAAAGCTCTCAGTTAATAACTGTGGAAGTGCTCATAAAAACACTAATCTGGGAAGCAGGCTTTGTCCCAGTTGGGACGTAACGCCAGAAAGAAGAAGAAGAAGAAGTATAAAAAATAGCCTATGATTCAAAGAAGGGAAAATGTATGATGGGAGTATCAAGAGGAATAATGACATTAGTTACTGAATAAGTATGTCTAGAAAGAATAGTTAATAATAAAAGAAGAAAAATTTGCTGATTAAAACATTAGCAGCACAAGCTCCAATGATAATTATTATTATTATTGTCTTTATTAAAGAGACTTTCAGCCCTTGGCTGGTTCGTCTCTGAACTCCAATAATGTTGTCGTCAGTATAACTATGAAAAACAGCCTTCAATTTAAGGAAGGGATAATCTCTGATGAAAAATTTGCCAATAATATGTGTACAACCAAAGTCAAAAGATGAGCTGCAGTTACAGCGTCGTTCTTATTCTTGGCATTACGCCCCAACCCAAGTTCTTAGCTTAGTGTTCGAGGAGCACTTCCACAGTTATTAACCAAAAGTTTGCTTTGCCAAAATGACCATTTAGCATAAATAAGCACAAATAAGAGCACGATGCATGAGTACGATTATACTTCATGGCCAAGGATCCTGGATCAACTTGGAATCGAACTTGTCCTAGAAATTGACATCAAAGGATTCACAATTGTGGGATGACTGAAAAGCAATCGAATTTCAAAGGACACACTTTTGATCTTTGAAGCCCTCCACAATTACCAAAAAAGTCAGCTCATTTTACAAACAAACAATTTGAATTTTCATTTTGAAAATTATACCTATCGTCCATTATGCCTAATGTCCATTATGCCAAATATCCATTATGCCAAACGTCCATTATGCCTATCGTATTTATGCCTATCGTACTTATGCCTAACGTCCTTATGCCTAACGTATTTATGCCTAACATCGTGCACCCGTTTTCTTCAGCGCATTGCAGTATGGTTGTGTGAATCTCATCAAAATTAGAGGACAAATATAAACGAAACTAAGTATGTATAACTTATTTGCTGAAAATCTAGCTCACTTTTACTAATCTACTAAAATTTGAAACAAACATACTTGAATATTACTCATATAGAATCGTACAATTATCTCCCTACTTTCTAATTATCTCAAAATGTTATGCATTCGTGGCAGTGGCTTTCGGGGTAATGACCCATTCGGAGTAATGGCTTTTGGGGTAGTGTCATAGAGTTATTTCAACATACATGCGCATGTAGATTACCATTGCAATATGCTGGGAGCCTCGAAAGAAGTGTATCATCAAAGTCAACTCTCAAAGCATTCTCTCAAAGTTTTGAGTGGAAACTGCCAATGTATACGTCCATAAATTACCATAATTATATCCCGCATAATAAGTTTTTATAAAAGGAATGTCCATATATTGCGTGTTGTAAAATTTTACCATTGGAAACTCCCTTCCTCCTATGACACACTTTATATTACGATATGTTTCATAGATTATCACGTTCCCATGGATTTCTCTCCCTTCCCTTAGAGATGTGATTTAATTTATAAACGACCCTTTAGTTAGACATAGCTTGCAAGGTTTATTTTGAAAATTTGAATTGTACCTAAAATGGTTATTTTGTGATTTCTTTCATGACTCCTTTTATTCCTAGTAATAAGTTCTGGCTACGGCACTCCTGATAACTCAAACATAAAAAAATGGATACTCCGGATAATCGAGTCCGACCAACACTTTTGTTTGCACTCTTTTGTCTTCGTTTTGCTGAACTGGTTTACAGAAAATATGTAATTTGATAAATTATGTTCTGGGGCTCACGCCTTATGAAATATACCCCGTAGAGTGGTTCAAAAAATCGTTTTTGCTCCACACCGCTCATTCGATTTTAGACCAAATTCTGAGTGTCCTCCCAAAATTTGAGCTCATTTGGATGAAAAATGAGACTGCACAAGCCCTTTAAAGTTTATATGGGAATTACTATGAGAAAAGCAACCAATTCATTCAATCGGTAATAGTGTTTGCCCATGTGCTCTTGGAGATTAGAGCTACGTTGATACTGTGAGATACATTCATTAGCTACAACTTTGCCGAAGACCGTTTTCAAATCGGACGCCTCAGTAATTAGTTATTGATTTATATCCAGTCACAAATTCTTCAGCAGTGCTCATTCAACTTCTGAACAGGCAACATTGGTGCACCTGGCGCGAAGATAGCATGCACAAATCATGGCTACTATGTTTTACTGCATATATCCAGTGATGCCTGCAGAACAGTGCAATAATTATAGCCAAAGTTTTACAACTCATTCAAAAATCAATAACTAATTACCGGGGCGTCCGATTTGAAAACGGTCTTCAGCAAAGTTGTAGCTGATTATTGTATCTCACAGAATCAACATAAGTCTAATCCCCAAGAGCACATGGGCAAACACTATGACCGATTGATGGAATTGCTTGCTTTTCCCATAGTAATTCCCATACAAACTTTAAAGGGCTTGTGCAGTCTCAGTTTTCATCCAAATGAGCTCAAATTTTGGGAGGACACTCAGAATTTGGTCTAAAATCGAATGAGCGGTGTGGAGCAAAAACGATTTTTTGAACCACTCTAATACCCCGTTTTATGGTACATCAAACCAAAAAGTTAGATCAAAAGTTGAATCGTAATTAAGGATCACCCTATTCATTCTTTTACTAAAAAGATTCATAAGGCAATTATAAATAACTTTTCTGAAGACATCGTATGGCTAAAATAATGAGAACAGAGAAAAACTTTTTTTGCTGTTAAATTGTCGCTTCGGACCATTGTGCATTGCGCACGCTAAACATACAACCATTCCGCACAACTGACTGGTAAAGCTTCAAACTAATCGCGTGGTGGCTGAGTTAACTGACGCCAATCAAGCACCAGCATAGAGAACTGTTTCTCGTGACCCGGCGAACGTCTAATTCATCGCGTGCCCTACCAAAGGTCTTTCCCATCCTAGTCATTACCGCTCATCATCACCGAGAAACGCACTATCTTCCATCCACTTGAATATTCTGAACTTCCAATGAGTCAATCAACGGCGATCACACCTGTAGTAATGCATTGACACTGTCGAATCGGAAGCAGGCGCTCCGTACTAAATGACTCAGCTGTGTATACCGTTTGCCACTTCACACAATGGTTGCTCAGTAGGGTGGTTCAAATACGAAAAAAAAAGTTTGAAAATTAAGTTTCCCGTATTGGTTTTACAATCCATACGAGAAAATAATTTTCTGTGAAATTTTCATCATTTTCAGTGTTGATATTAACGTGGTCCAAAGACAAAGTAGTTGTCATATGGAAATTATTATGAAGACTTTTTGAAAAATGTTCAAAAAATGTAAGGACTGTACTGCCCATAACTGCATATCAGTCACATTCGACATTTTTGAAAATTTCGAGTTAATACCGGGGAGAGTCATCTAATGACAAATACTTTCGATCAACTTACTGAAATCTGTGAGATTGTTCTAGAAAATTCGAAAAAAAATACCAAGTTGTTTTGTCACATTGGCAATTGTAACCGCAAAACAGTCACATTGAGATTATACATGAGCCTCATAATGCAGTACCAACGAAATTTCTATCAGAATTATTTTCTGACTGCTCACCCCATATGCGATATGAGTTCAAAATTTCAGCATCAAATAAGCACTTTTGAATTCTCAGTGATTTTTTTAAAATTCTAGTTTCCTCCTATACTGCAGTAAAATGCAAACTTGGTATCCCATTTACTCAATGCCTACTTTTGTCGAATGTTACAAATATGCAGTTATGGGCAGTGTAATGCAAGTGCAACTTTATCATCTCAACATTACTCAAATCTCAAACGAAGTTGCCGAAGAATCAGTTCAATCCAACTCAGAGGAGAAGAGATATCCATAAATAATAGCAAACAGTGATGCATTTGAACGCGTTTAGTTCGCGTTCCAATTCAATTTAGTGAACGGAGTGATCAAGTAGGCTTGCTCGTTGTTCAGTTCAAAAATTTGAACGCTAGAGAGAAAAACATTGAACGCAGATGGTTTTGACAGATTTAACGGCATCTGAACGGGTCAAAGTTATTTTGAAGGTGCTCAAAGCTAGAAATGCTATATTTATTATAATTGAATTGAACTTATCATCAATTTAAGAAATATTTCCAGGTATAAACCTAAGCCCATGCTTTGATTACCGATGTAATGCATTGCTTTCTGGGCCGTTCGAGAGCAGCGACAGCAGCCGAATTCAATGTTTACTGCGTTCTCGTTCAAAATTTGTACGCGCTCCATTCAGTTCAAAGTGCATCACTGATACCCACGGCATAAAAATTAACAAGGCAGGCTCTTGTAGCTGATGTAAATATCCAGTTTGATTGTAAACATGTGACGTCACTCCTATCGTACCATATACCTTCCGGACCACTAGATCATTCTTTTCGCAAATTTGTTCAAGGTGGATAGGAATGACGTCGTCAAGTAGCTGTCAGTTTTCGGAATATATCACCTTTTTAATATAGTACACCGTGACAAATAAAATTAGCTCGAAATAACTTGTTTCTTCGGCAACTTTCTTCCTTAAGACTTGAGTAGTAAGGTTCGACAATTTATACTACAGTTAACTCTCCCTTACTCGATATTCCGTATCTCGATATCGAGTTAGAGAACCATAGTAAAAGTTGGTTTTCATGGCTAACTCGATGGTCCCTTGGAACGCAGTTGCACAGCTTTTGTGTTCTGTAACTCGATACCTCCCTAACTCGATGGTCCCTTCAATATCGAGTAAGGGAGAGATGACTGTATCTTCAACATGGATATGATATGATAGTGCTACTGGAGTTAGAAGCTTTTTCAAATATTTTTGCGTCTTTGGGCCAACCTTCACCAAAATGGCTCAAAATGTGTTCTACTTATAGAGGAAAAATTGTAAAAAAGTTCTGGGAGATGGAATTTTTAAACTATTTTGAAACAAGAATCACCCTATTGCTCAGTCTAGCCACCAGACTAGAGGTGCATCTGGAGAGAAACGCAATCCGCAGCGGAGAAGAGGTTGGCATCTAAGTTATTTAGCAACATGCAAGCCCGGCTGCTGCTGCTGCTGGAAGGCGCTTTGCTTACGCGCCAACAACCTTGGAGGGGAAATTTTTACGATTATTTTAAGGTAGGTAGATGGGGCAGCCGAAGTTCATGGAAACGGCTTGTTTCGCGCTTCGGACTGTAATGAAGTCATTCATTGTTTCGATGCGGGATTGTGTGATTGTAGTCTAGGAATGCATCAAGATGGTTCGGAAAGATTTAAATGCTCTGTGGTCAGCAAATTTATGATGACCTTCTCGAAAAATAGCTAATGCTGTGTAATGTGTGAAACGTTGTGTGAAATACGTTGCTAATTAGCTCTGACTGCAACGGATATTATATCGTGATGGGTGAGCTCGTTTCATTAAAAAATACTTTCAACCATAAAACCATCAACAGAGTACTCAAAAATCATAATTTTTTTTAAAAGCTTCGAGATTGTCTAGAAAGAAGACTTCAGATCTACTATTGGAAAGTTCAGCGCCCACCTACTATAAAACAAGAATAGTATCGGAACACCTTAAGTTCGTCACAGCAGACAATATTACAAATCGACAGCGTTGTGATTGATGGACGGTACTTCACCGACATTATCGAAGTTAGATTTTGACATTTCTTGCCCATTTATTTCATAGCTATGTCTTAGCAGGCGATGATCTGGCTTTGTCGATTGAATTGTCAAACATTTTCACCGCATTTGTAGGTAATGAATTATTACGTATTAAAATTTCACTCTATTCTTAGTCCTACACTATTTCTCAGTGATGCATTTAAAACTGAACGCGAGCCAAAAGTGAACTGAACGCTTTCTAATTTTTCACGAGAACGCAGCAAACAGTGAACTTGCGTGCAAGATTATGACGCTGCTCACGAACGGCCCATTCACTTTGAAACGCACAGTGAAGCGCAAAACCTTAAAACACTACTTTAAACAACATTGAATTCATAAGTAGATGAAAAAAACCGAATTTAGTACTATACCATTTAATTCCACTAGAGTTTGTATCCTTTGACAGATACGCGTATTTCGACCTCAACTGTAAGGCCGTCTTCAGTGTCGTGTACTAGACTCGACTAAGTCGAGTCTAGTACACGACACTGAAGACGGCCTTACAGTTGAGGTCGAAATACGCGTATCTGTCAAAGGATACAAACTCTAGTGGAATTAAATGGTATAGTACTAAATTCGGTTTTTTTCATCTACTTATAGGTATTCTACTAAACAGCTCGAAGATTTATTATCATTGAATTCATATTACGCACAATGTATGGAATCTTAAGTGTTCCTTGACATCTTCTACAAGTCGTTCTGCCTTTAAACATGTTTGAAATCTGCCATGGAAACAATTTTCGTTTCGCGTTCATTTTTCGGCTCCCTTGGGTCCAAAATTTTGAACTGATCAATGTGCAAGCCTACTTGATCCCTCGTTCAAAAATTTAAACTGGAACGCAAACTGAACGCGTTCAAATGCAACACTGCTATTTCAAGAACTGTATGTCTGTTTCTTATATTTTAGATATCCAGATGATGAATTATCTCAGGCTGGTGTTGATAGATTTATGAAAACGAGGTAGGGGTAGTCGGGGCGGTTTGGCCAATGGGGTGGAATGAGCACCCCTTGAAAACTACATAAATTATTGAAATTTCATCTGAAATAACATGCAACCACAAAGCTGATGAAGAAATGAAGCAATAGGCATGTTATAAGTCAGTGTTCAAAACTCAAAGAAAAATAAATAAATCATGTTCGAAAAAACTGCCCATATTGCCCCGAATGGCTCTTTTAAAATTCATCATTTCAGAATGATGATGTTTGACTGTTAGAACGTTCTTAAAAAAATATATCTTCTTGCACGGAGTGTTTATAAATAGTTATAACTTTGAAGTGTAGTAACAACATATTTGAATTTTTAGATTATATGAGATTATTTTGCAATCAAAAATGGGGTGCTCATATCACCCCATCAGTAAAAAATCGACTCGAAAAATGACAAATTTTGAAAAATCAATCATTCATCCGTGAACTTTATAAGACAAGGGAAATCATGCGGATCTGATGTATTCATCTGAAAATTGTTGGAAATCATGCAAATATTCGAAAAATTCATAATATTTTCAGCACTTTTTCGACTTTTCCTTAAGGTGGCCAAATTGCCCCACTTTCCCCTAGTTGTCGCATTTAAATATGAATGAATATCTGGAGTTGAGAGACTAATGCAGAAGACCGTTATATGCTGACTTTGTTGAACGACCCCGTTTGGTTTTTATAAATCACTCCAACAAAGATGATGCTGATGATGTTGGTCATAATGTTGTGTCCTTAACGCAGAGGCTATGAACAGAAGCATAATTTTTGAATCGACAATCGCAGATTCTAAAAATCCAATAAAATGATTATACCAGAGACAATGCCGATAATTGACATAAAAATTCGTCGGTAATAAATACATAACCTGTTATCTATAATTTTGGTCCGATCTTATTCTCTACACTCTTTAAAATCTTTTCACAATCACCGGAATGTTGAACAGAGATTAAAAGTTTGCCGTCCAGCCAGAGGAATCTTGAATACTAATCAGTGGGTTGATGTTTGAAAAAATGTTTAGCAGCATTTAGTGACTTCAATTTGGAATCCGGTTACTATTAGTTCCGGATCCTTGTAGAGCTGAAATGTATAAACAAAATATTATAAAATAGATATTAAATTCCCTATTTTGATTACGCAAAACCACGATTTAAAAATTCTAACATTGAATTGTCAACAACAAAATTTTTTTTCATCACGAAGCTTGCTTCGATTAAACCATAAAAATTAAATTGTAGACAAGAAATGTCAAAAGGGGTGTCGTAACCTGCTGAGGATGGTAAGCATCCTCAGCCAAACCGTCGCAACACGTCCGTTGCTTTCAACTATGACCGATTAACTGACTCAATTTTTCTTCTGTGATCATTGCATAGTCAGCAGACCTCCCTATGACTGTGTTTGTGATCGTATCACTCGCGAACACACTCTCTCGTTCTGGTCTTTGCTGAAAGAGAGAGAGAGAAACAGAAACGGCTTCTTCCAACCAAAGTCTACACAGATTCGAATAACGCACCCACATCCAGCGTGATGCTCAATCGAGCGTTATTATTGAAATGGTCCTATTTTCAAATAATGCTTATCGACATCATTTATTTAAGATCAAATTTGAATGTATTTTTTTATAGCTTCAATATATTGAAACTTTAAGTATTATATAGAGCTATGAATCCATTACCACAATCCCTCTCACCTCTACTCTTCAACAAGATAAGTCACATACAATTTTGTAATATATTTTATTTGTTTCAAATTATTTTTTTTTTCTGTAACAGTACAATTTCAAACTAGATTTTTTTTACTTCTCTGGTTCTATGTCTTGACATTGATGCATAACACAAATTTAGGACAAAGGTAGTCCTTACCATAAAAACCATTAAGTTTTGTCTTATTGCGTTTAAAAATATACAAATTGTGCTACATAGCAAGCCCTGTTGATATTTCAAGAAAAAAGGAATTGAGAAATCAGAGTTAAAAGTTTACAAATTACTTTTAACAACACAAAACATTTCGCAAATTATATAAGTATTAAAAATTAAATAAGTATTGACGAAACAACTTATTCAGGTTACACTGATCAGCTGTTCGAAAAATTATGTAATTGATCCTGTATATATACCTTATACATATTGCCGTGAATGCTTGCAGCCGTGATCTCGTTTTCTTTGTAGAGTATTGCTACTTAACTTATTTTGTTTAAGATATGTATAGGCATTATGGATTAAAATTCCTTAGCAAACAATCAAGAAAATTTCTAAAGCATGCTCCATTTTAAATTCCTTTCTGCGTTCTGTGATCAAACAAAAGTGGTTTCTTGAACCATTCAGTGAAAAAACGATATTAGTGACTAGAGACTTTTTAAACGGTATTCAAATGAACAATTTAATTGTTTTGTTTTAGTTCTACACTTTTTTTATTTTCATCGTTCCGAAATATTTGTTTATAATGGACCATTCAAATCATCAAGACAACCGCTTTGAAATGCATAGAAAGATCCACCGTAGAACAGACAGAGCAGACAGAAATACTGTCACAATGACAAATCCCATATACAGTGATGCCCTTGTCTTGATGCGATGAGTGCTGATCCAAATCCAATCCAAATCTAATTCAAATACAATTCAAATCCAATCCAAATCCAATCCAAATCCAATCCAATCCAAAGCCAATCCAAAGCCAATCCAAGCCAATCAAAATCCAATCCAAATTCAATCCAATCTAAAATCCAATCCAAATCCAAACCAAATCCAATCCAAATCCAATCCAAATCCAATCCAAATTCAATCCAAATCCATTCAAATCCAATCCAAATCCAATCCAAATCCAATCCAAATCCAATCCAAATCCAATCCAAATCCAATCCAAATCCAATCCAAATCCAATCCAAATCCAATCCAAATCCAATCCAAATCCAATCCAAATCCAATCCAAATCCAATCCAAATCCAATCCAAATCCAATCCAAATCCAATCCAAATCCAATCCAAATCCAATCCAAATCCAATCCAAATCCAATCCAAATCCAATCCAAATCCAATCCAAATCCAATCCAAATCCAATCCAAATCCAATCCAAATCCAATCCAAATCCAATCCAAATCCAATCCAAATCCAATCCAAATCCAATCCAAATACAATCCAAATCCAATCCAAATCCAATCCAAATCCAATCCAAATCCAATCCAAATCCAATCCAAATCCAATCCAAATCCAATCCAAATCCAATCCAAATCCAATCCAAATCCAATCCAAATCCAATCCAAATCCAATCCAAATCCAATCCAAATTCAAAACCAATCCAAATCCAATTAAATCCAAAGCCAATCTAAATCCAATCCAAAGCCAATCCAAATACAATCCAAATTAATCCAATTCCAATCCAATCCAAATTCAAAACCAATCCAAATACAGTCCAAAACAAAATTTGAACCCACTTCAACCCAATCCAAATCCAATAGAATTTCAATCCAAGTCCAGTCTAAATGCAATTAAACCCAAAGCCAACACAAAATTGATCCAAATTCAATCTAAATCCATTAAAAATCCAATTCAAATCCAAGCCAAATTCAATCCAAGTCTAATCCAAACCAAATTCGATTAAATTTCAATCTTAATCAAATCCAAATCCGATCCAAATTCAAGCCAATGTCAAACCAAATCCAATCTAAATCCATTTTAATTTCAATCCAAATTAATTACAAATCCAATCTAAATCAGAAACAAATTTAAATCCAATCTAAAAGCGATCCAAATGCAATCTAAATTCAATCCAAACCAAATCTTATTCGCAAATCAAATACAAAATCAAATCCAATAGAACTTCAATCCAAGTTCATTCTAAATCCAATCCAAATCCAGCACAAATTCGATCCAAATCAGGTACAAATTAAAATTCAATCCAATCCAATTCCAATAGAACTTCAATCCAAGTCCAGTCTAAATCCAAAACCAATCCAAATACAGTCCAAATCTAAAACCAATCCAAATACAGTCCAAATTCAATTCAAATTTTATCTAGATCCTATTCGATTTCAATCCAAATCAAATACAAATTAATTCCTAATCTAATCCAAATCAAAAACACATTTAAATCCAATCTAAATGCGATCCAAATCAAATCCAAATCCAATCTAAGTGCAATCTAAATCTAATTCAAATCCAATCCAATTCAAATCCAATCTTATTCAATTTCAATCAAATTCCAATCCAAATCAGATACAAATTTGAATCCAATAGAACTTCAATCCACGTTCAGTCCAAATCTAATCCAATCCAAATCCAATAGAATTTCAATCCAAGTCCAGTCTTAATGAAATCAAATCCAAAGCCAATACAAATTTGATCGAAATTCAATCAAAATCCAATCAAAATCCAATTCAAATCCAATCCAAATTCAATCCAAATCTAATTCAAATCCGATTAAATTTCAATCTTAATCAAATCCAAATCCAATCCAAATTCAAGCTAATGTCAACCCAAATCCAATCTAAATCCAACTTAATTTCAATCCAAATTAATTCCAAATCTAATCTAAATCAGAAACGAATTTAAATCCAGTCTAAAAGCGATCCAATCCAAATTCAATCCAAAGCAAACCTTATTCACAAATCAGATACAAATTCAAATCCAATAGAACTTCAATCCAAGTTCATTCTAAATTCAATCCAAATCCAGCACAAATCCGATCCAAATCAAATACAAATTAAAATTAAATCCATTCCAATTCCAATAGAACTTCAATCCAAGTACAGTCTAAATCCAAAACCAATCCAAATACAGTCCAAATTCAATCCAAATTTAATTTAAATCCAATTCGATTTCAATCCAAATCAAATACAAATTAATTCCTAATCTAATCCAAATCAAAAACACATTTAAATCCAATCTAAATGCGATCCAAATCAAATCCAATCTAAGTGCAAACTAAATCTAATTCAAATCCAATCCAATTCAAATCCAATCTAATTCAATTTCAATCAAATTCCAATCCAAATCAGATACAAATTTGAATCCAATAGAACTTCAATCCACGTTCAGTTCAAATCTAATCCAATCCAAATCCAATAGAATTTCAATCCAAGTCTAGTCTAAATGAAATCAAATCCAAAGCCAATACAAATTTGATCGAAAGTCAATCTAAATCCAATCAAAATCCAATCTAATCCAAATCCGATTAAATTTCAATCTTAATCAAATCCAAATCCGATCGAAATTCATGCCAATTCCAATCCAAATCCAATCCAAATCAAAATCTATTCGATCCATACCTAATCCAAATCTATTCCTAATCAGAAACAAATTTAAATCCAGATACAAACACTCCAAATCTAATCTAAATTCAATCCAAATATAATCCGAATCGAATTCAAATCCTTAATCCGTTCCAAATTCAAGCCAAATTCAATCCGAATCCAATCCAATCCAAATCAGATATAAATTAAAATCCAATCCAAATCGAATAGCACTTCAATCCAAGTCCAGTCTAAATCCAATCCAACACAAATCCAATCCAAATCTAGTCCAATCCAAATTTAATTCTTATCCATTCCATATCTCATCCAAAACAAAATTCAATTAATTTCGAATTCAAGTCCAATAAAAATCCCATACAAATTCATTTCAATCTGTAACTGAATCAGGTGTTGGTTCGACTGGTGAAACACTTCCGATTTTGTCAAACTAATTATAGCACCCTTTAACTCCAGTATTCACGAAATATTGATATGCTACGCACAAGATTATCTGTTGAATGTTAAAATAGCTTAATTTATTTTGAGACAACTTCTAAGAAATTGATATTTTTATTATATTTCATTAAATCTTTGTGGTTGAATTTCTTTACGGCTTATTTTACTTGATCTATTCTCGTTTTAGTTTTTTTTCTGTTCAATAAATTGTTTGAAGCATTGTATTTTCACTGGAAATTTTGGTTTATTTCATAATCTTACTCATTCAAATATTTTTTCATTGCAATTTGTTTCAATCAATTTTTTTGTGACCCCACCATAGGCCCGGTTTCCCCATTATTTTCTTTAGTCATATCATTTTTTTTCTTGGCTTCATATCATGTCAGTTTTGCTCACTCTTTTTTTTTAGCCACATCTATTTTTTGGCTTCATATCATCCGTTCTTATCTTTTTTTCTAGCCACATCTATTTTTTTAGCTTTTTTTTTTATCATGTCCTTATTATCCTCTTTTACTTTTCTCTTATTTCAGCCACATCTATTTTTTAGCGTCAAATCATGTTCGGTATTATCATACTTTTTTTCTAGCCACATCTATTTTTTTGGCTGTCCGTTTTCCTGTTTCTTTTTCTTTAAGCTCCGTCTATTTTTTTAGCTTCATATCATTTCCATTTCCATTCTATTTCCATTTTTAATCACATTTATTTTTTGTTTTTAGCCTTTACTCCATCTGTTCCTCAAGCACTTCATTTCATTTTTCTATTTAATTTGCAAATATAAACCAAATTTGCGATTCCGACTACTAAAAAGAATCCACACTGGTTCAGCTACCGGCTGCACCATGTCGTAACCTGCTGAGGATGGTAAGCATCCTCAGCCAAACCGTCGCAACACGTCCGTTGCTTTCAACTATGACCGATTAACTGACTCAATTTTTCTTCTGTGATCATTGCATAGTCAGCAGACCTCCCTATGACTGTGTTTGTGATCGTATCACTCGCGAACACACTCTCTCGTTCTGGTCTTTGCTGAAAGAGAGAGAGAGAAACAGAAACGGCTTCTTCCAACCAAAGTCTACACAGATTCGAATAACGCACCCACATCCAGCGTGATGCTCAATCGAGCGTTATTATTGAAATGGTCCTATTTTCAAATAATGCTTATCGACATCATTTATTTAAGATCAAATTTGAATGTATTTTTTTATAGCTTCAATATATTGAAACTTTAAGTATTATATAGAGCTATGAATCCATTACCACAAGGGGGTGATTCGAAATTTATGGCGAGCTAGAGCAAAAAGCTGGATAAACCAGATAATGCTTCATGATTTTAAATTTAAGATGATAGAACGTGTCTTTCCAGATCTCGTGACATCACTGATGTACTAAACATATTATGAGTTTTAAATTTCTTACCAGCGAGGGCAGATAAATTATGGCTTTACATCTAGTTAAAGTATGAAATGTGTGATTACGATGGATTTCTTCAAGCCGAGTCTAATACACGATACTGTAGATGGCCTTGTAGTTGTGGTCAATATAAGATACAAATTATAGTTGGAGTTAAATGGTAAGTATAGTGCAAAATTCGTTGTTTTATTTACTTAATTACGACGTGACAATGTAATGATCAAAATAGTACTACAGAAAGCTTAGCATCAGTCAGGACTATCCGGGAATGAGTTCACAGTAAAATCTATGGCTCAAGAACACTAAACTGAGAAGCAGGCTCTGTTGCAGTGAGGACGTAATGCCAAAAAAAGAAATAGAAAGAAGTCTAATGAAGTTTAAGCCTATTAAATTAACGTTTATGTAAAAATGCGCTTGGTCATTATAAAACAGTTTCCTAAAAAGTGGATTGTTGGACACACTTTTGTTCACTGCAAGTGTCTTATCAGCACTAGCTCCATACGCAACCGCGATAATGCAAAATAACGCAAATGAAACCCTTATAGGAATATCGTCCATTCCATTATTCAAATTAGTATCAAAGTCCGCCACCTAGAACGGTATGTTACTAAAAAAAACTATTCCTATATTCTAATCAACCACCGAAGACACAGCGTTAACCAATTTCCCCCGCGTCACAATTCCATATAGGTAATCACGCCATTCACTCAAAACACACTCGCTCATATGTACTTTCTTCGATTTGTATCCAAACACGAATTGAACTATTGCACCACTTTATTCCGTCACCACCAGTCGTCGTCACTCACTCCATACAGTCATGATTAATTCCATATCACGGTGTGTCTGTAACCGTTTGGACGAAAAATAATGAGTAATCTAATCTAATGTCTAAGTGAATTTGAAATTTTCCATCGAAGGAAATAGTAATAGTGATAGTATTTATTTGTAATTGTTTGTGGTGTATTTAAGAGAATACAGTGGGGATTCGCTCGTTGGAGCTCCGCTACATGGAATGACTCGATGGTTGAATGTTCTTTGGTTGGAAAATATTTCAACTAAAAAGCACTCGAATGTCAAGAGCAGATGCCAAATTGACTTTGACGTCTCCATATATAGGACAAATGTGCATGTATATGTGCGAATCGTGACGATTTGCTCTCCAGCTGCGTGAGTCTGGAACATTTTTACCAGCTGTCAGTCGTTCCAACTAACGAATCGGATTCGCTAGATGGAAGGCAGTTGTGTTCCAACCAGCGATCATTCATTTTAAGGCTCATTACTACCAGATGCGTGGGAACCATTAGGTGACACGGCGGTTTAGACTTATCTGTCTACTAGATACATCGTGCAAGTTGTTGAAAAAGTTGATCTTCAACAAGCTAGTACCGTATACGGAAGGTGCAGACGGCCTGTCCAACAACCAGTTAAAATTCAGGAAAGGTAAATCTATAGGCTGGCCATAACCTTAAAGGATAAAAACGGGACATACGAGGAACAAAAACGGGACAATTTTTAACAAGGTAGAAACAGCGTTCTCATGAAAGTTTTAAGAAAATTTATTACAACTTTAAGCTATTGAAAACTTACAAAAATATTTTTATTTAGAGTTAGTAAAATTATTTAATGCTCTTGTTATGGTAATCAATCATGAGTTAAAGTTGGTTTTTTGAGGGTGTTGCGATTTATTAGCTCTGGAACTACTTTGAAATTGATTTCAGAATCCTGATTACAAGCCTTTAGTAAATTTAAAATAAAAATGAAAAGTTAATCCAGGCTGGTTCAGACAACTTCGTGTTTAACCTCGCAATTCGTTACAAGTTATGCAAACTAATTTCGATGTCAATCTTTCTAAATCTTTGGATCTCAGTGGAACCTTGGACAATCCAAACGAAACCTTTGGGATTCTTGAATGAACCCTTGAATATCTGTAGCAGTCTTCAGAATTTGTAAAAGTAATCCCAAAGACTCCCATACGAGTTCTGGGATTTGTAATCCCATAAATGCAAGCTTCTTTTTCTTCAACAAACCCAAAAATCTCATTGAAATCATGAAATTTGTATCGTAATTCCACGAACTATCTTTGAATTTCTAAAGTATCCAGCCACTGCTGTATAATATTTATTCCTGGAAAAAATCCAGAGATATTATTGGAATTGCAATAATCCTATCAGAATATCGAGAATACAACCTTAATATCCAGACTCCCAAATATATTATCGATAAGTGGTCCCAACAAACTTAGTCTTCTCATCAAGTAGATTTTCAAAATTGGCATTCAATCTCCCATACAAAATGATGACCATTCCGTAGACTTTCATAAACTTTTTCTACGCATGAACACGTCGGAATTCTGGACAAATTCAACAGTGGAAATATTACGCAAATCTAATGACTAGTTCTCACGCTAACTCGTGATATAAAAACACCATTCCATTTTAATTTATATAGATTTATATATATCCAAGAAAGTGTGGGATCTTAGTAATCAAAACTGAACACAAAAACCAAAAAATCGTTAAATTCATGTGATAGCAAAAATGGAAAACCTACAGCAGTTAAAGTTTCTTTGTTATATGTTTATAGTAAAAGCTTGTGTTCGCGAGAAGTGGAAAATTCGGATGAAGATTGAAAATGAATCGCTAGACTTACGTAAAACATAAATCTTCCAAAGTTTTAGAAGTCAGCCTCAAATTTAGGCCAGATTTCCGAATATTTGCAATTTTCATTAAAATATTTCAAATTTATTTCTTGGTGTTTTGTTTATTTAAGGTCTTAGGTATATGAAACTAATCAAATAAGATCCATGTATTGGAAAATTAGTCAAAAATTTGCATTGATGTGAGTATGAATTAATTTTCGTAGTATTATTAATACTAATTTTGACTCAATTGGTAAGTTATCCACTAGAGCATTAAATAAGTAAAACATTAATCAAGGCATTTGTTGACTACAAATCAAGTTTTACTCTGTCTGAGAAACTGTAAACCACAAGAATAATTGATGAATATGATAAAAACTTGCAAAAATAATTTGAAACTGTTTAGCTTACTGCTATTTTATTATATTGTGGGAAATATCCTCATTTCCGAAAATACGGGACAAGCATTTTCAATGAAACGACGGGACAGCTCGTCAAGGTGGTGAAAACGGTACTGTCCCGTGAAATACGGTACGTATGGTCAGCCTATAAATCTACTGTAGACGCTATCCAGTCGGTCTTTCAGACAGCTGATGTGGCAATCGAACATAGAAGTAGCAGTATCCGTTATTGGGCGCTTGTCACTCTGGATGTGAAGAATGCGTTCAACAGCGCAAGTTGGGAAGCGATAGCCCACGCACTTCACCTCCTTAAAGTATCGGTGTAATTGTGTAAAATTCCAAAAAGATATTTTGATGAAAGGATTCTACTGTATGTATGACACAGAGGAGAGGCAGAAAAGCGTTCGAATTACCGCGGGAGTACATCAAGGTTCAATCGTGGGCCCGATGTTTTGGAACGCGATATACGATGGCGTACTGAGGCTGCCACTTCCGACGGGTGTTATGATTGTTGGCTTCGCCGAAAAAATCAAGGAAGATGTTCAATGCTTACACCTAAGAGTTACCAGAGAAGTCCACAACGCGCAACGCTCAGAGGTTGGCAGCAGAAATGGGAAAATTCCACTAAGAGTCGATGCACTCATCGGCTAATACCAAATGTGTCAGATTGGTATGGAAGAAACCATGGGGAAGTGAACTTCCACCTGACGCAGTTTCTGTCAGGAGGACATGGTTGCTATAGACAGTACCTGCATAGAATCTCCTGCGTGCCCCAATTGTGCTGATGTGGAGGAAGCAGCGGAGCATGTCGTGTTTGATTGCCCCCGTTTCGAGAGATTGTGTGCGGATGCCGAATACTGGAATGCAGTAACTACGGCTGTCACTCACATTATGTTAGAATTGCAGCGCCTATGGCACGACAACCAAGAGTTGGCTGCAGAGGATTAGCCCAGCCGAGGCTGGTCCCTTGTAACATTGTTTAAGTCGGCTAGGAGAAGCAGTTTGCCTAGGCTACTTCTGCTACACGTGTTGTGCTGTATGCACAGGCCCCTCCCCGAAGATATACCGTAAGGGATCGTCCATAAATGACGTAGCATTTTTTCACTGATTTTTTACTCCCCCCTCCCCCCTCGTGGCATTTAGTCATAATTACTGATACACCCCCTTGAAAAATACGTAGCATATCAAACAATCAACCCCCCCCCCCCTATCATTTTTTAATTTGATTTCTTCGGTGTTTTTTTTTGGAGAACAAAAACCTAAAAATCTGGAAATTCTAAACAAACTTCGATAATAATTGATATTAATTACTGACAAAAACGTCGGGATAATCTGATGAATAAAAGTTTGATATACCGTAGTGCACAAAAGTTATTTGGAAAACAGTTTAAACAAACTTATTTCCTGTTTTAGTTATATAATTTTGGTATCCAGTTTATACTGGCTGCTGTTACCATGAAATTCTATAACAAATTTACAGCTGAAAATACTGAATAAAAGTTAAATAAATGATAAAGTTAGCTCTAATGAGTGAGGGTACAAAATATTTTGCAATATTTTGAACAAAAATATATTGTTATATTAGAAGATTTTTTTATTATTCGTGCTTAAGGAACGGATCATTGTCATTATTTAAATTCAAATCCATTCAGCAAACAGTGGCCAGATTGAGAAAAAACAACAATTGTAATATAGGATGTCCCTGAAAGTATGGGCACGTCTTTGGCAACGTGTATCACAATATATTTTTTTTGAATACATATTTTTATATTTTGTTTTTGGGGCAATTTAAATGCTGAATGTGAAAACTTTGTTTGAAGTAATAACCTTTTACATTGATATTTCAAATTTTATGAAATCAATTCTTATCTAGCCAGCATCCTTCTTTTTGTGTTCTGTTCGTACAACAAAGTCGCTCAGATATAACGCGATTTGTGCAAATCTGAAATTTGTCTGCACATTCTGCGATTTGTGCAATGCGAACAAACAGGTAGCGAAAAAATAGCTTAACATTTAAAATCTGCTCTTGATAAGTGCAAGAATAAAATCAGATTTTTATCTGCATTAAGCACAATGTGAGCGGCAACGCGGTACAACGGCAAAACGGCAAGCCCAACTTGAGCTACACTGTACTTGTCAAGTCAATGTTGAAAAGGATTTGGTCAACATGGGATTGATAAGTAAAGTGTAGATCAAGATGAGCTTGCCGTTTTGCCGTTGTACCTTGCTGCCGCTCACATTGTGCTTGAGGCTTTAGTCTCGAAATGGTAGTATCGTAAAGTCGTGCCCATACTTTCTGGGACACCCTATATTTGGAATATTTAGAAAATCTTAGCGATTTTTATACAAATTATTCATCTGTATGAACATTTCAACTAAACTTCATTTTCGCTACCTATACTAAAATATTCTTACACAACTCAAAATGAAACAATGAAATAATATAAATGCCTTTTCATTGACTTAATTCAGTCTCATGAATCAGGGACAATTTCGACTTAATTCAGTCTCATGAATCAAGGACAATTTCGATGACACTCGGATTGGATGTCCTAATTATTATCCAGGCTATTCCATCAACAGCATTGGTATATCAAAATGAATCCATGTGCTAGAGATCTTCTGCAACATTGAATACATAATTCACTGAATAAACATCTTGTTTTACTATAATAACGCTAATATAAGTTGTATTTTTGGAAGAAATAAAGCTCCAACAGAAAATATGAATAAAACTAAAACGGTTGATACTATGTCTTGTTAACAAATGGGAAAACAATGTTTTCCAAGTAGATAAAGCATAGATTTTTAATTAACTTAATAAACTTAATAATTTGTTTTAAAATAAATTAATTTGGACATAAATACAATATAATATTCACATAAATATCTAATCTATATAAATAAAAATGGAATGGTGTTTGTATGTCACGAAATGGCTTACAAACGGGTCAACGGATCTGAATGATTATTTCTCCGTTTTGTTCGTCAAGGGTTCCGACGTGTTTGTGTGTATAAAAATCTCCATATTTTCATCGGGAAAGTCGGAAAAACGAGAATGGACGGAACTGTCATTTTGTATGGGATCCGTAGCGTTTTTCAACAGCCTACTTGATGGCAAGACGAAGTTTGCCGGGCCCACTAGTGCTTAATAAAATATGTTTGATTGAACTTTTCAAGAATATTCGAAAACGATTTGCTTGATGGGAAATTTTTCATTCATTAAAAAAATATTTTCGACCTTTCGTCCCTTGTTTTTTTGTTGTTCGATCTTTTGTCTTTCGCCTCTGTCCTTTCGACCTTTTGTCATAGATTCGATAATCCAAGTTTATTAGGTTCAACAAAAAAGTTTGTAAAAAAAACTGTTTGCAGTACGACATGATTCAAAATGCTACGTCCGCTAGTTGACGAGGGGAAGGGAGGCCTCGTCACACATCGTCACAAATTCGTGAAGCCCCCTCTTCCCCTTAAAATGCTACGTCATTCATGGACGTCCCCTAATGTGGTTCCTGGGAGATAAGGGTCTGAGGCCAAGGGTAATGTCGATGCACTGTACACTACTTGAGCAGTGCAAAAAGAATTGCTCAAGTACAGTGCATGGGCATACCTCCATTGGGGGCGTTCCTTAGCCGAGTGGCTAGAGTCCGCGGCTACAAAGCAAAGCCATGCTGAAGGTGTCTGGGTTCGAATCCCGGTCGGTCCAGGATCTTTTCGTAATGGAAATTCCCTTGACTTCCCTGGGCATAGAGTATCATCGTACCTACAACACGATATAAGAAAGCGAAAATGGCAACTTTGGCAAAGAAAGCTCTCAGTTAATAACTGTGGAAGTGCTCATAACAACACTAAGCCGAGAAGCAGGCTCTGCCCCGTGAGGACGTTAATGCCAAGAAGAAGAAGAATGGGCATACCTCCATGGGTAGTATCAATTCTGTTATTTTCAATCACATAGGTTGATACAGTAGTACCTATGAATGTAACAAATTATCTCGCACCCATCCTACAGATCTATGAAATTGCAGGACCGAACAGGTAAGATGATGCTCACAGAAGCTGACTGCACTGCTGCCTCCTCTAAGAACGCTGGACGATCCGATTCCAAATCAAAATTACCAGTCTGTGTCGGATACAGATCGCTCAACGGATTTATAATCAGATGCAATGGCATGAACAGAAGGAGATATTTCTCGCGTTGAGTATCATACAGGCGTATCTGCAGTGATCGATTTCTCTTCGTCGATTTTCTCTTTGCATTATTACGTGAAATTCAATCGATTTTCGAAACATTTTATCGTTCAGTACGATGAAGGACGATGAATATTTTCAACTGAGTCAAACATTGCAGTCGAAAACAGTCGCCCGACCAAGTAATTGCTAAAGAGAAAATCGATGAAGAGAAATCGATCACTGCAGTTACGCCCTTATGATACTGAACGCGAGATTTGGTTGACGTCCTCCAAAATAGTATTGATAAGTACCACTTTCTAGCATTATATCTTTTGGCAGGAGAAGTAGGCTGTTATGTTATTCACCTTCATGATAAAAAGTTGTTTAATTTGCAAAGGAATTGCAAAATAGTAGTTTACGCAACAAGTTTCAAGATAATGATTTTTACAGCACGAGGCTTACCGATGTTTGATTACGCAACTAAAAAGAGTTGCGTAATGAAAAGACGTTGTGTAATATTTAGTATGCAACTGATTACAGTTGCGTAATGACTATTACCGTACAGCATAACACAGTGTAGGAAAGTAGGCCGTTTCATGGCAGATTTGCGTGATGAAAAACAGCCTATTACGATGAGAAATTGCAAAAATAATGTTAGGGT
The DNA here is from genome assembly GCF_002204515.2 of Aedes aegypti. NCBI lineage: Eukaryota > Metazoa > Arthropoda > Insecta > Diptera > Culicidae > Aedes > Aedes aegypti. Next base: position 461,569,604 of record NC_035108.1, read on the forward strand.
GTTTCTTCGTTTACAAAAATGAAATTCCCTGATATTATCAGGTTTTTTCAGGTTTCACAAAATAATTCCAGGTTTAAGAAATACTCTTAAAATAAATGGCTAAACCAAAATAATGACAAAATTTGAAGTGGTTTAATAGCAATTTATACACTTTTAGATATTTTATTTAAAGCATTCTATTTCAATATCCAATATTTTAATATGAAGGTGCTAACAAAACCAAAGTTTGAGTTTTATTCAAATGAATGGTATTTGCTAATGATGGAGTCTTTCATTTCGTTTGTAAGAACGCTGTTTATCATCGTGAATAGAACGGAACTTTCAAGTACATCAGTATGCTACTTCTTGAAAGTTTTTTTGGTACCGCGTTCTCGTGCATAAAAAGATTATGCATCAGTAGTTTCCATATTCCAGTCATTTCGATACCTAAGATAGCTGGATGGGCACAAAAGTTTTTTTTTTGTTTTTGTTTTGTGACAATATAGTAAAATAAAAACTAAGTTTACGGATGTTTCGCAGGTAATCATACAGTTCTGACATGTAAAAAAGCCATTTTTTTAATATCTTCAATTAACTGAATCGTCAATGGTGGTTACAGAAGTCATCTGCTACATATTCGATAAACACGGATTAAACATTTAAATGTGGTAATTAAGGTAAATAATAAATAATTACATTTCATTAGAAAATGTTGAGGAGTTCTAAATTAACCTTCTCTTTCCAATGGTAGCTTTCGATGAACTTAAGACAAACTGAATCAAACAATTACAATGCAGAAGTTACATATATGATTCTATACACATCAGATTAACCCAACACACAATTAACTGTTTCAATAGTAAAACTATTGATGAAAAATCATTTTTCTATTGAATAACAAGTTTTTTGACTGATTTTCAATAATTTAGCCCATTTGCAACGCTACTTGTTCAAATAATTTTTATAAAACGCCTTTTTCGCAAAGAAATAGTCAATTAAAGTTGTGGAAAAGAAAAGATTAATCATAATTGTTACGAAATTTTGAATTTAAAGTTGTTTAAATTCCAGATTTTTTTCCGAAATTCCAATTTTCTGCAATCAAATATTATTCAATAATTTTGAAAATTGTGCATGAAGCAATTCTGGTAGCGACTAAATGGCTTGGAAATAGGAAATTTAAAATACTCTTTCCTGAAAAATGAGACCAAACTGTAATCAAAAAACAAAACGAAAGCTAAGAGTAACCAGGAGAATACGACGCGATATCTCTCAAATAGAATTCTCAATCAATTCATCTATCCTGAAGAAATTATTTGACGTAATGTCACGAGAAATTTCCAAAAAAAGTTTTAAAAATATCCTCTGAGTTTTTTTTTTATTTTTTTTTTTTTGTAAATTTCTCGTGACTTTACAATCAATTATTTCTTCAGGTTAGATGAATGGACTGACAACTTTATTTGAGATATATTCTTTTTTCTTCAGATGTTCGTTTAGTGATTATTTCCCATGAAATCTGTTTAATAATTTTTCTAAGGAAGTTATCAAAAAGAAAAAAATCAACAGGAATTTTCCTGATATGTTTCCAAGAAAGCCCTTAGTCTCTTCATTCGGTGATTTTTCCATCGATTTTTCTAGAACATTCTCTAAGACTCCTGTTTGAAACATGTTGAAATATTCAACCAGAAACTTTCTGGAGAGAACCCTGTATTAATTCCTGATAATATTTTGATGAAATCTCTGGAGAAACCACTTGGACATTTCATAAAGCAGAAAGTTTTTGAGAAGTATGAGAAGAATTTTGGCATCATAATTATCAGCAAGTAAGATAAAAATAAAAGATACCATTTTGGTTAACATTCTTCTTCTTCTTCTTGGCATGAACGTCCCCACTGGGACAGAGCCTGCTTCTCAGCTTAGTGTTCTTATGAGCACTTTCACAGTTATTAACTGAGAGCTTTCTTTGCCAAAGTTGCCATTTTCGCATTCGTATATCGTGTGGCAAGTACGATGATACTTTATGCCCAGGGAAGTCAAGGAAATTTCCATTACGAAAACATCCGGGGCCGACCGGGAATTGAACCCAGACACCTTCAGCATGGCTTTGCTTTGTAGCCGCGGACTCTAACCACTCGGCTAAGGAAGGCCCTCTATGCTTAACATAGAGACTTCAGAGACTTTTTAGAGACTTGTATAAAAATAACGACCAATTTTCTAAAAAGAAACCTGCTACCGGCCCTAGATATGTTGTTCCTTTACTGATTAAATATAAATATATTGAAAACGTCAATCATGTTTTGGTAAGTCAGTGAAATTTCATACTCGAAGAGATCCTCACTACCCAGCTCAAATAACGATTTAATAGCGGCGCAGCCGATTTTCTTTCGACTGAAGATAATTTTCATGGGATTAGACCAAATATATCCTTTGTCGTGAACGTATTCAATCATGAATTACTGTTTCAAAAAAATTTCCCTGATAGTGGACGAGATGCCTTGAGAATTCCAAACACCCTGAATATTTTTAACATCATATTATTAAATTGAGGTGTGGACAATACCTGGACTTTTTTTTAAATTCTTTATTAGTATCATTTTAAACATTACATTCATTATTTCTTATATCTAGGTGTTCTGTGTTATTAGACAACACTATCATCCTAATTTGGTAACACAAATCTAAGATTTTATTAACATTTTGTTAACAACATATTGCATTTCATTTGCCGTAGCAGTTCAGATTTTTTTACAGGTGAGTTGATTTCACCTGCTTATAAGAGAAAAAAAAAAGTTTCTAATATACTTAACCTAACTTAACCTAAACATATAACGCATTAATCGTGGCAATAGAAGATTGTAACGATTTTTGCTTGAAATTATTTGTTCCAATGTTTCAACATTTGATATTCTATGTAACTCATTGGTACTATACCAGGGAGGAAGCCTCATAATCATTTTCAAAATTTTATTTTGAATTCTCTGCAGAGCTTTTTTCCTGGTATTACAACAGCTAGTCCATATTGGTACAGCATACAACATTGCGGGCCTGTAAATTTGTTTGAATATCAAAAGCTTGTTCTTAAGACAAAGTTTTGATTTTCTATTAATAAGGGGATAGAGACATTTTACATATTTATAACATTTGGCTTGAATGCCCTCAATGTGATTTTTGAAAGTTAAATTCTTATCTAGCATGAGCCTTAGATACTTAACTTCATCTGACCAATTTATTGGAACCCCTCTCATCGTGACAACATGACTACTTGAAGGTTTCAAATAAAGAGCTTTTGGTTTATGTGGGAATATTATTAGTTGAGTTTTGGAAGCATTAGGAGAAATCTTCCATTTTTGCAAGTATGAAGAAAAAATATCCAAACTTTTTTGCAATCGACTACAGATGACACGCAGACTTCGTCCTTTGGCGGAGAGGCCTGTGTCATCCGCAAACAAAGATTTTTGACATCTCTGAGGTAACTCAGGTAAGTCAGATGTGAAAATATTGTATAATATTGATCCCAAAATGCTGCCTTGGGGAACACCAGCTCTTACAGGAAGTCTTTCAGATCTGGAGTTCTGATAGTTAACCTGAAGTGTACGATTTGACAGATAACTTTGAATTATTCTAACAATGTATGCCGAACACCGTCGAATGTTTTTTCTATGTCAAGAAGAGCAAGACCAGTAGAGTAGCCTTCAGATTTGTTGGAACGGATCAAATTTGTTACACGTAAAAGTTGATGAGTGGTCGAATGTCCATGGCGGAATCCGAACTGTTCATCGGCAAAAATTGAGTTTTCGTTGATGTGGGCCATCATTCTGTTCAAAATAACCTTTTCAAAAAGTTTACTGATGGAGGAAAGCAAACTGATTGGACGATAGCTAGAAGCTTCTGCAGAATTTTTGTCTGGTTTTAAAATTGGAACAACCTTAGCATTTTTCCATTTGTCAGGAAAATATGCTAATTGAAAACATTTGTTAAATATATGTATCAACTAAAAATAATAAGCTACTTTCTGGAAGTTTCTTGATGAGGATGTAGAAAATTCCATCATCGCCAGGAGCTTTCATGTTTTTGTTTTTTTTATAATAGTTTTCACTTCTTCCAAATCAGTCTCCCAGGCATTTTCGAAAACGTTCTCTTGATTGAAAATATTTTCGAAGTCCTGAGTAACTTGATTTTCAATTGGACTAGTAAGTCCTAAATTAAAATTGTGCGCACTTTCAAACTGCATAGCAAGTTTTTAAGCTTTTTCGCAATTAGTTAGTGATAATTTGTTTTCCTCTTTCAATGCCGGTATTGGCTTCTGAGGTTTTTCAAGATTTTAGATAATTTCCAAAAGGCCAGTGTCAAATTAAGAAATTTTATTTTCAAAATTTTTGTTCCTTACTTGAGCAAAACGTTTCTTGATTTCTCTCTGCAAATCCTGCCATATAATTTTTATAGCAGGATCGCGAGTGCGTTGAAATTGCCTTCTCCTCACGTTTTTAAGACGGATCAAGAGTTTAAAATCATCGTCTATAATAACGGATTCAAATTTCACTTCACATTTTGGAATTGCAATGCTCCGGGCTTCAACAATGGAATTTGTTAAAGTTTCAAGAGCATTGTCAATATCAAGTTTAGTTTCTAAAGGAATGTTAACATCAAGATTAGAGTCAACATACGTTTCATATATATTCCAGTCGGCTCGTAAATAATTGAAAGTGGAGCTGATAGGATTGAGAATCGCTTCATGGGATATTTGAAATGTAACAGGGACATGATCAGAATCAAAATCAGCATGAGTAATCAGTTGGCTACAAAGATGACTAGAGTCGGTTAAGACCAAGTCAATCGTAGATGGATTTCTAGAAGAGGAAAAACATGTAGGGCTATCAGGGTATTGACTTGAGAAATATCCTGAAGAGCACTCATCAAATAAAATTCTACAGTTGGAATTACTTTGAGAATTATTCCATGACCGATGTTTGGCATTAAAGTCACCAATGACAAAAAATTTTGACTTATTGCGAGTCAATTTTCGCAAGTCAGTTTGGAGCAAATTAACTTGCTGTCCAGAGCATTGAAAAGGCAAATAGGCAGCTATGAAAGTATATTTACCAAACTGTGTTTCAACAGAAACACCTAAAGTTTCAAAAACTTTAGTTTCAAATGACGAAAATAGTTGATGTTTTATACGCCTATGAATGATGATTGCAACTCCCCCACATGCCCCATCAAGTCGATCGTTACGATAAACAAAAAAGTTAGGATCTCTTTTGAGTTTAGATCCAGGTTTCAAATACGTTTCGGTATTAACTGCTATATGCACGTTATTAACCGTAAGAAAATTAAACAGCTCGTCCTCTTTACCATTCAGAGAACGAGCATTCCAATTTAAAATATTTAAATTATTATTTGGATCCATTAGAAAAACGTAATCCAATAACAATTTGATTTGTAAATTTTACACCTACTTGGACTGCTTCAGTCATAGTGGTAGCTTTGAACATTGCATCAATCATTAGATTCAATTGTTCAGTTAGAAAATTAAAATCTGAGGCAGACATATCACTTGAAGTGGGTACATTTGATGATTTCCCATTAGAATTTTCGGTAGACGAAGAAGCTGAGTAGGAGCTACCTGTGGCGGTAGGGTTTTTTTCCATTTGATTTGAAACAAGTAGAATGGGTACTCATGGAACGAATAGGGGAAGAGTTCAAATTACTTGCTACGATATCGGCAAAGGATTTACCGTGGGTAGATACATTCGAAATTGAAAGATTCGAACGGCTACCCGACGGATTAAAATTTGTTTGTGAATGAGCATGATTATGATCTTCCTGATGGGTATGATTCCTAATCAAGCGATCGTTAACTGAAAAATGAGCATTGTTCGATACTCTACCAGGCAAATTCCGTAAACGACCGTTATCGTAACGGATATTATCTTTCATCTGCCTGGCAACAGGCCTCAATGACTCTTTTGCGTGAAGGGCAATTCCAAAAATTGGACTTATGATTAGCCCCACAATTAGAGCATATGAACTTGGTGGTATCTTCCTTCACTGGACAGACGTCCTTGGCGTGAGAAGAACCTCCACAAATCATGCATTTAGCATCCTTGCGACAATTGTTTGTACCATGACCGCACTTTTGGCACCGACGGCACTGAGTGGGTTCTGGTAATGTTCCTCCAGATTTCTGGAAATGTTCCCATGTCACACGGAAATCGAACATAAGTCTGGCTTTTTCTAAAGCTTTAATATTATTTAGTTCTTTTTTGTTAAAGTGAACTAAATAATATTCTTGAGAAAGCCCTTTCCGTACAATGCCAGATTGGGTTCTCTTTTTCATAATGATTACTTGGACTGGGGAAAATCCAAGTAAATCATTTATTCCATTTTTGATCTCTTCAGGTGATTTATAGTCACTTGAGAGACCTTTCAAGACAACTTTGAACAAACGTTCAGTTTTGTCGTCATAAGTAAAAAAAATGTGCTTCTTCTCTTCAAGATGTTTGAGAAGAAGTTCGCGATCTTTAAGAGTTTCCGGCAAAACGCGACAGTCTCCTTTCTTTGCGATTTGGAAGGAAACCTTGATTCCCCTAATGGAGTTCAAGATCTCCTGCCTAAATCCCCCAAATTCGGAACAACTGATCACGATAGGCGGCACTCTTTTCTTCCTCACTTGAATCAAAGAGCCTGGGCTAGAGGCTGCTTCGATTTGGTGTTTGGAAAATTTGTCTAGAGCATCGAACTGATTGCTCATTTCGATACAATTATTCATTTCACCCTTGGAAGAAAGCTCGCATTCCGGGGAAACGTTCTTTCTTCCATTCTTGCCACGTTTAGTGACAGTTTTAAATCCCACTTTTTTGGAAGGAAGTTGTGAATTCAGAGATTCACCCTTCCTTTTGTTTGTTGTAGATACCATGTTAAGTTAATAAACGGAAGAAGACGTGACCTCCTCAGAGGTTTTTTCCCAAGACGGTGTCCAAGAAGGATTACCACCACTAGCTTTCGCCAACGGGTCCAACGAAAAATCGATGGCACGGGTCCAAACAAGGATCGTAAAGAAGCACTGAAAAGTACTGCTTTATTGCTTTAGGTAGTTTTTAAGAAAACTTCCAAGAGCAGAGAGAATTCGTGTACGCACAGCACGAAGGTACGATGCGCACTGACAATACCTGGACTTCTTAACAATACCTAATGATGGTTTAATTGCAGAATATGGTATGCTACAGATACGTACTAGTTATGCATTCCTGCTCTGGAAACGAAGCATTGTTTGGGATTTTGTACAAACATAAAAAAGTCCCTTGAGGATGGCCCTGAAGCTTTAAAGCACTATAAATTTCATTTCCCTCGATGAAATATTTTCAAATTCACGGAGAGGATGCTAGGGCACCATATCTTTCGAATGGTGGGCGCATAATTGATGGTATTTTTTTCACGTTAATACGGGTTCCAGACAAACCGTGATATGCTTTTTAGTGGGTCGACTGTGGCGCGATAGGGAGGCGCTTTTTCCTTGGCGGCTACCTACCTTGTTGCGCTGCTTGGAGTTGCTGAGTCGTGATGAACGTTGAATTTCCCTCTAATCCACACAGCAGCGGCACAGTGGCTTCTTCTAACTACTCATTTCCTGTGATTTACTCAATCGCGTTGATCTTCAATCAAGATACCTAAACACAACCTGCCGGATCGATGTTTGAAGTCAATCTACAAGAACGATGACAATGGACCGCGGCTACAGTGTATCCAATAGAAGGTTAAAAAGCGTGAAATTCTACCGGTGCTTCTATTCTGCAACCCGAGGAGACCAGTCCAAGACATTGAACACCCGAAGCGGTTAGCAGTTCTGCAGACTAAGGGCACCTCCTAACTTGCAGCGGTCCACAGTCGGTTGAGTAACATTGGGCCCGATTTAACGGCTCATCTGCTACGGCACGCGACTTGCACTGAAAACGGTTCGCGATCGATATATAGGTGACTTAATTTCGCGCCACAACTACCACATGCCGCTCTCCCAAGTGGACCGATCCGAAGAAAGAAAAGGTTTGCCTTTCTAGACAAGCTCGCACGCACTTCACCGGTTCAAGCACTACTGAATGGTGTGGTCAGAAACTGACCAAAATAGTCTTCTACTAGCAGTCAGCGACCAACGATTATTGGTGAAGAGCGGTGCTACTAAAACATTGGAACCTACGGCTAAACTAGCAACTAGCAAGCAGCCGCACACCAAAGGTCGAATTCAAATTTCATAAAAAATAATTTGAAAAAATGCTTGCATTAGGACGAGTGCGCGTCAACACTCACGGGCTGCATGATTGTGTGGTCTTCTTCTTCTACTTGGCATTACGACTCTGGTGGGACAAAACCTGCTCCTCAGCTTTGTGTTCTACGAGTACTTGAACAGTTATAACCTAAGAGCCATATTTCGCATTCGCATAGGTATCGTGTAGCAGGCACTCTATGTTCAGGGAAGTCAAGGAAATTTCCGTTACGAAAAGATTTTAGACCAACCGGGGTTCGAACCCAGACACCTTCGGCTTGGCTTTGCTTTGTAGCCGCAGACGTTACCGTTAGTCCAAGCCTCTGGCCATTGCTTGCATGCATAGTATTGGTATTAACGACCGATAATAATCGATGGGCGGTTGAGCTGTTCGTGGCTCGGCTAAAGAATGGGCCCCTCCTCTGCAAGCAGCAGAGGGAAGAAAGCAGCACGTTGGTATTGATTGCAGTTGGTCGAGTGATTAATCCGTAGGTTTTTGTTGTTGAAGTCTGAATTCACTTTTCTTGGTTTTCTAGGTCGATTCACGATTCTAAAATTCTACCATTGGAAGAGAATGTTTGAATGACTAAATTTGTCATTTGTTTGTTTGAAAGTTTAAGTTGAAATAACATAACTAATAACTCAGTTTGTGTAGCATAGCTTAGACTGACTACACATATCAATGGTTGCTATTCCGTGATTGGCCGAAGTCAGTGAAGATGCACAAAGAATCAACTAGAAGCTCGGCTGAGATTGGCCATAATCTTCTTCTGTGTGCATAAGTAAGTGCCTCTATTTAAACAGGGTCAATAACGGCGCCGGACACGGCCTTGCAGTCAGGTGGGATTGGGGGAAGGAATTTTAGTGTGTAATCTTTGCTTTTTCTGGACACCGTGTTTACCTCTGCATCTCCACAAAGGTTACTGGGAGGGATGTTTGTTAACGGGAAGGATCGGTGGGTCACAAGTTTCACTTTACAAATAACCTTACATCATTTCTTTGTTAATCACCTCTACCCGGAAAGTAATTTCGATCTACTTACCTTGTACCTCAATGTACCATTTACATTTCCCTTCAGTTGAATTGCGCGCGTTTCTTTAGTGTTTGAACTTCCAGAAGTTGAAGTACACAAATGTCACAAATGTCGGCGCACGGTACAACAAGTACTAGTCAGTAGGCACCATTTAATTAGTAGGCAACTGGTGAAGTCCGGCGGTGGTCATCGGTCAGCCAGCACAATCGGACGACGATTACCTCATTCCTTTTCGAGTCGAGTGTCTCTCCAAAAGGTGTAGGGTTGATTTAGAGTAAACAGAAATAGCGCGCCATCAAACGGCGACCATGTGGTTCCTCGTTGTAAGTAAGTAGTTATTGCCGCACATCAGAACGCTGGTGGAGACGATCGAGCCTGAAACAGAAAACGTGTTTAAAACAGCGTGGCTCATCAGCGGGTCAAAAGACATGTGAGCTCAATTACCGAAATTTGCCAACAAGGAATGAACGCAGCCTAGAAATGTTTAAAATGACAAACGTGTAAACTGCTCTTGCAAATGTCTGTTAAGCTATTGCAAAAGGTCTTTTTTGAAACTTTATAAATAAGTTTAGGTGTTCAATATAATTTTCAAATGTCAATATTTTGCAAATCTAACAATGACAACATATTTACTGGTGTGTGCATGGATTTTGTTGAAAAATTTCGAAATTGTGAAAACCTTCAAAGAAAGTTTTAAAATGACCCATAAAACGCAGCTACCTCGCTAAACAGGGCAAGTGGGACCTGTGGTGTACAGACTCTGTACACCACAGGACCTATCCAGTTTCATGCGTCAATCTACATCAATAAGCCAAGCACTGCAATAAGAGGATTGATAAATCCTAGAATTTTAACTTTGAGTACAAATGTATTTGATGTACATAAGGGATCAACCATTCGTATCTGCCACACGATATACGAATGCGAAGATGGCAAAGAGAGCTCTCAGTTAATAACTGTGGAAGTGCTCATAAGAAAACTAAGCTGAGGAGCAAGCTCTGTCCCAATGAGGACGTAAATGCCAGGAAGAAGAAGAAGAAGGGATCAACCATAAAATACGTAACTATTTATGAAATAAACTTACATTTTAAGGTATGTTACATCGCATTTAATATTAACTGAAAATCCCTCACTAAAAGCGTAAAGAGGAATAAAAAATGTTTAAAATATATCATTTATGAGTTTTCATTTAGCAAGTAGCACGTAAACCTTCAATAATTGACGAAATTATTAATATGTTCTGTTTTTATGTTTATGCATGGCAGAAAACTACTTGATGGGATGGAATTGTTTTCCAAAACTACTAAATTTGGTAGAAATAATAAATAAAGTTCAATAATGATAAAAAAGTTATCATTTTCATGATGCATTTTAAATTTCATCGAGCCTGTGTTAAATTTTAAATTCATATTTCCAAAATAAGAAAAATAAAAGCAAAACATATATTTAAAAATTAGACATTTTCTCTCTCTCTCAAGCCATTCCGTGAATTAAGATTGATCGTTATCGATAGACATCATTTGCTTGAATGCTACTCTCTGAAAGTGTTTGAAATATGTAGGAGAAGATTTGATTTTGGTGTTTGTCTTGATAGGTCCCACTTAAATCGGGTATGAAGATATTTGGGGGTAAGTGTATCGTAAGAAGCTTGTAATAATACTTAAAACTATAGCTTACTTATTTTACAATGTATCATGCAAGTTGAAAATGGTGCTGAATTGATAACTGTTATATGGAACACATGATAATAAAAATAACATTATTATTTGTGCTAAATACGTACGTATTCGTACAATGTGAGCAGAATCACAATACGGATAGGCTTACGGCTTACCAGCAGGGCCGTCCATTTTCAATTCATTGGAAGCATTTTCAGTCCCCAACTGACTGACTCAAGCTTCCCTTTCAAATGAAACTCTACTATTTCGTTTCAATCCGACAAACCTTTCCTTTCATCGCAGCAAGCGTTGTCTTTCATTTCTTTCTTGCTGCTTGTGCATCGCGCGTCATAAATCAGAGCCTCTCCACAGCGAGCTGGTCTTTCAATCGGCAGTCTCTAATTTTAGGAACTGATTAATTCAAATGAACAACATGGTGGCCCGCATAGTTTATCTATCTTAATTTATTACCTAACAAGTTACATACATTACTATTGCAAAAAAAAATGGGGTATAGTTCAACCCACAGAAAAAAAATATTCCAAATACTTTATTGAAGTATTCCGTTCCAAAAATTCATTTCTACCGAGCAGTGGCGCGGGAAGTGGGTAGGACAGGTAGGACATGTACTACGCACCTAAACACCTGGGTAGGACAGTCAAAGGATTGTCCTACCCACGATTCGACAGCAGAAAGGTTGAAAAATAAATTAAACAATTTATCATTTGTTCAATATACATCCAAACTCGATCAACGTCGTAAGACACGATAAGGTATTTGATGGAGTTTCTGCGTGATGAAACATTTGTCAAGCATCTTCAGTTTTTCCTGAAAACTTTTGCGATTAGGGTCACTACTTTGCAAAGAAAAACAAACTACACAAATTGGCACAATGTTTGGTGTTTATCCATTTGTTATCTACAAATAGATGAGGAAATAAGAACAACCTCTTTGGTTAGTTTGGCCTATTTTTGTCAAATTTGTTTAATAAAGATATAAAAATAAAGGATATTCATTTTTTTTTTTTTTCATTCATTTACAAAAGTTGATCCAATGAGTAATCCCAAAGGCAGGACTGATATTAAGTTTCTTTTAAGGGATTTGGTCTCTAATGCTCTAAGAGTCTCTGAAAAATCTCTATTTTCAATAGAAGGTCTCTGAATTATCTATTTTATCCAAAATGGTGTCTAAAGTCTCTTTTTCTTTATTCTGCTTGCAATGAATTCTGATGCGAAATCGTACAAGCTCCAAGTAACCTTCGGAGACTATAACGTGTTCAACAGGCTCTTCAAGAATTTCGTCTCAGATTCCCCGAAGAAAAGCTTTAGGAATTATCATATTGATTCAGTATACTTTCAGGGTCTCCTACAGGGATCTCTCCAGAAATACTTCTAGCAATTACTCAACCGATTCTCCCAATTTTTTTAATTTTTTTTCCAATGATTTTTCAAAGGATGCTTAGAAAAAATCCTTTAAATGTTGATCCAGGAAGTCCATGAGAACTCCAAAACTACTACCTACAGTAATCTCCTCAAGTATTACTTTGATTACCAAAACTATCCTAGAATTTCTTAAGGATTTTGTTTCACTAATCCTTTAACCGAATCCTCCAGTTGTTACTCTAGGAGATCTTCCAAAGATTCGTACAAAATTTCTTTTTAGGAAATTTATAATGGTTTAGTGCAGAGTGTTTGAAAACAATAGCTCAAAAGATTTTTTTATTTTTAAGAAACCCTGCAAAAGTTTCTTCGCCTGTTCATGTGGATTTCTTCAAGAATTCATTCACGTTTTCTCTCAGAAATCAAAAATTCCTTGAGGGGTTCTTCAAACAACTAGTTTTACCAAGCATTTATTGAATAGTTTGTCAAAAAAATCCATGCAATCTTCAAATTTAATTTAAGTTTTTTTTTTAATTTCCTTCAAATATTGCTTAAGAAATTTCTATAGAGCTGTTTTTCAAGAAATTTCTTAAGAAAATCCTAAGAAATACTACTGCGAGATTCAAGCGATTTTTAATCAGAGAGTCATTGCAGAGAACCTTGTTCATTAAGGGTGACTTTTTGTAAGAGGTTTATCTAGGATTTCTTTAAAAATTGAGGGTTTATTTTTCAGAAAATTTTCTGATTATTTCCCAGGAGACATTCCTGGAAGAAAAAAAAACTTTCAAGATTTATGCTTAGTTTCCTGTTACTTTCAAGAAAAGCAAAGAAATCTCATTACTGAATGGATCAAGTAATTTCCTGCAGGGAGGCCCATTTGATATGACATTTCTTCTAAACTGCGTGCTGCGATCAAAAAAATGAGATATTCTTTAAAATTTCTGGAAGCAATTTTTTCATGCATCTTGAGAAAATCTCAAAGGATTCATTTTTTGTACAAATCTTAGATGTAATCTCTGGAGCAATTGCCGAAAGTAAATTTGAAAAAATCTCTAGTTGAAATCTTGCATAAATCCTGAAAATCAAATTTTACAGGAAATCCTTTGGAATCTCTGGTGAAGTTATTGATTGAATTAAAGAAAACGTTTGGCCGGGAATATTGGAGGATGTGCCAGAAAAATCGATGGATGAATCACTGGATAAAATCATGGGTGTATGAACTTCTTGAAAAATTCCTCAAAGATTATTACTGAAATAATCTTTGGAGATCTTCCATTTCTGTAGTTTTCCTTGGGAAAATTCATGTTGAATTCTTGAGGTATCCTGAATAAAATTCTTAGAGAAATCTCCTATGAAAGTTCGTAGAGAAATTCCATGAAAAAAATAAGAAAAATAAAAAATCGATGAAATTCCTAGAGAAAATCATTATAAAACAAATTCAGTAATACTTGTCGTAATGTCAAGAGGAATTTTCAAAAAAAAAAATATCTTGGATCTTAAAAAAATGCCTGCTCTGATTCTATGAAGAATCAACGTCTTAAATCTTAGCTCTTTCTAGGTTTTGTTTTCCTGGTTCCTTCAATTTCCTATTTTTAAGGCACTCAGTCGCTAACAGCTTTGTTAAGGCGAAAAGCATTTTAAGTCTTGTGGTAACGACTCGCATGAAAATGAGGGGGTTAGAAGCAATAAGGGGGGTCAGGGACAAATACCTTGTTTTAAGAAAATCTATTTAAAAGTTTTTTCCGCAATTTTTCATTCTATACAAGTAGTATGGGAATCAGTCTTCTAAGAATCATGATGTTTCTTTTTCTCCTGAGCGAAAAAATCACCTGAAAATATCGTTAGAACGAATCGTTCAGAATCAAAATGTCACTAAACACTTTGCGTTTGAGCCTCGAAAATATATATACTTAAAATTTCCAGTCCAGGGCCAAAATTTTTCTTTGCTACACTGTGCACAAAATATTTGTCAATGTTTGTCCTACCCATGGTTTCGAACGTGGACGCGCCTCTGCTACCGAGCAATTATCCGACGTCATATCCGACTTTCTCAAAACAAAAAAAAAAAAACAAAAAACGAGCGGTGGAAATTCTGGAGAGAAGAAATGCATTTGCCGTCTCATTATGTAAGAACTAACATTGAAAATGTTGTAGTTATAATCAGGGCCGCATTTATAAATGTGCGTGCCCCGGGGCCACTGTCTTACGGGGGCCCTTTTCTAAGAAAAACTTGTTGATACTTTGGAGTAGACTAGATATTTCAATGTTCTTTTGCATGCAAAAATGCTTTAAATCCCATAGGAACGTAATTCAGTTTTAAATTTTAATCTATGTAATTAATGCTTTCTTGGACATTTCATATATCATTTTTATCTTTGTGTATCTTTTTGGGGTTTATTCGTCAACAACAAAGTTCATTTGATGATTCCCTTCTTATTGGTACTCTATTTAAAATAACGCTTTTTTTATACATGTTTTCATATTAAAGTTGTTGAACATCCAGTTTTACTTAACAGTTTTGAGTTGAAGAAATCGGTGTAGGGCAGGTCTTTTCTAGAGACTCGGTCATGTCTTCAAAACTACTCTATTTTTATGGAAGGTCTCTAAGGACTCTATTTCAATCAAAATGGTCTCTGAAGTCTGTTTTTCACCTATGCTGATTGTAGTAAATCCTTATGCAAAATTCTACAGGCTCCAGAGAAAAATTCAAAGATTTAAACGCGACTATTCAACAGGCTCTTCAAGAATTTCGTCTCACATGTCTCAAGGAAAAACTTCAAGAAACATCCACTGAAAAACATACAAAAGTGTTCGATCCATATCACTGTGACTACACGTCCAAATGAAACTCTCTATGCCGCATTCGAAAGGCAGTGTTATTCTTACTTCGTATGTATTTTTTCAAAAACATTTTTTGAAGTTTGTTCACTAAATTTTTACTTAAATTTGTGACATTTTTCAAAAAACACACTGAAAAAACATAGCTAATTTCCTCAGCATTGGATCGACCAAAATGTTGAAACAATGTGTTATTAGAATCGTAATGTTATATTCTTTTTGCGGAAAAATCGAAAAACTACTCACATTTTTCAAAATCAGTCATTGGATGACTTGATCGTGCAAAAGTTCTAGTGGTTTGCCCTGAGATTTCATCTACAATATTTTCAGAGACTCATACAGGGATCTCTCTAGATAATATTCTAGAGATTCCTTTACCAATATTTCCTGAAATTTTTCCCGCAATTTTTTAAAGGATGTTTGTAGTAGTAATTCCCTCAGGAATTACCGTTATTTTTTTCCCTAAGACTATGCTAGAAGTTCCTACAGAAACTTTGTGTTTTTCAGTTTCTACGCTTGTTACTCTAGAAGATCTTACAAAGTTTTTTGAAGATGTCCTAAATGTAAATCTTGGAGGGAAACTAAGGAAATCAATAGAAGAATCACCGGATAAAGTCCTGGAGAACTTGGGACTTCCTTGGAAAATATCTAGAATATTTTTTGGAGAAATTCCTTATTCAACGATTATTTTTGGAAAGATCGAGGTTAACATAACCGAAAACAAAACTCTTTGAGGAATGCCACGGGAAATTATCACTTAATGAACTCCTCGAGAAAAAAAAAATGAATTCTATGATGAATAATTAAACTCTTATCTCTTGGTTAAGTTTTTTTTTGTTTTGTTTCCTGTTTGGTCCTTTTTTGATCTCTTTTTTATTTCTGTCTGGTTTCTTTTTTCAAGTTCCTATATTCAAGGCACCTAAACTCTACCATCCCAGCAGTGTGATCGATAGTCATTTTCAAAACAAATATTTGAAAATTTAAGTCGTATTACTTAATCTGCAGACACATAAATTTCATTCCAAACTAGTAAACTTCGTTTAGAAAGCTTTCGTTACAGTTGGAAAAGTCACGTTAGTGTAATGGCATGAGCCATGCGGTAAAACCGCTGAACCCACTGGAAGGATTCTTAGCCTTAAGGTGAATATGAATCGAAGCCAAACCTCAAATTTTCAAGAGCACGGATCTGGAGAACCGAACGCCCGTTTGGGCTGAAAACTTAATCGATTGGTCACCACCAGCGAGTGACCAATCGATTAAGTTTTCAGCTTAAACGGATGTTTGGTACTCCAGATCCGTGCTCTTGAAAATTTGAGGTTTGGCTTCGATTTATCTTCACCTTAAGCTGAGTACACTGAGTGTAAAGTAGGGTCTTGTGAGGAAATGATCAGAAGAATAAACAGTTGTTATTTTACTGCGAACTGAAACACACGTCTTTACCAGTTAATACCGAAAGTCTTTAAACCCGGTTTTCCACATATTACAGTGGCAACGAGGATGGGATTTTGTTTTCCGACACTCCGTGCATTTCACGACCGCTGGCGCTTGTGCTTTTGGCGTGGATTTTTCGGCGTAAGTTGGATTTTGGTGGAAAATCTAAAACCGTGAAAACCAAAAGGTTTTCTTTTCTATGATTCGCCAATTCTTATTGCGTGCAAAAGAAGTTCTTAAAATCTCGCAGTTTTTAGTGCCGGTAAAGGTTTCAGTGAAGTGATTTTTCTTCCAGTGTTATGGTTTAGCGTGGCGTGAAATATCGCTTTTAATCGTGAAATTGCCGCTATCCATTTTTTATTTTCAACGGAAGAAGCGTACTTTTGTTATAAGTACCATTATTTCAATAAGCATTTGAAATAAGAGGCTTTTTATTGTCCTCCATTATCAGCTCTCTTTCCTTTGTGAAATTCCTAAGACCATTTTCTTTTCATCCACAGCACAATAAAAGAACGCCGTTTGCAATCAGTGTACTGGTCAACTGTGGCAGTGCGGCGGTAAAATTGTCTGTCAGTCAACAAAGAGGAAAAAGCCGAAAAACGTCAGATTGTTTTCTGATTTGTGTGCGAGTGAAGTCGGTGCGAGAAAACTGCATCAAAACTGCATATTTTTTGTTGTTGCTGCTGGACGTTGACCCTGTGGTTGCTGCTGTTGGTGCAGTTTCTGGTGGACGTTAGGTGCATGAAGAGTTCATCGACCTCTTGGCCGGTTGATGACCTACCATGGACTTATCCACGGTCTTCTTTAATCCTCAACTTTCTTTTTCTTTTCTGCTCTAAATGCGGGCAATGTTTACATTAAATGACATCCGGACCAACATCCGGACAACGAATGTTCACCGGATGAACATGAAGTGGATGAATGCACAACGAAATCGTTCATTTTTTGTAAACACGGCCCGCAGTAGAAGGTTTTCTTCGCGGTGGAAGAAGCAGCGTGACGTCATAGTAGATTAGTTCATTGGCGTATTGGAGGAATCATTTTGAGGAGCTGTTGTTGCTGTTGGCTTTTGACCCGAGCCTTTGTGAAGTTGCTGTTTGGCTTTTGACCCGTGTGCCATTGGAGAGTTTGCTGTTGTTGCTGGGCTGTTGTTTTCGGGCCGTTTTTATTGCAGAGTTTTGCCGTTTTTGCATTGCGGCCATACCAGGTATGTGATTTTGTTTGTTTTTATTATCGTTCATTTTTTCTGTGAATGCTAAAGTGATTTTTAATCGACGAAAACATTTCGGGGAAACTAATTAGTGCTGCATTTTTGTGATTTTCTTTGCTTTTTGTCTGTTAGGATGTCTTTGACTACGACTACTGAGCCCTATGTGCCAGGTACGATCCCATTAGAGCAGCTTGAGTTTTTATTTGAGCACAATAACTACTCAGCTGATAAATATAAAATTTCTTTTTTGGCCGTTTGTGGCACCGAGGTTTATAACCAAGTGAAGCTTTTATTTCCGGGTCAGAATGTTAGAGATTTGACGTATAAGCAGATTACTGACGAGCTTAAGAAGAGGTACGATAAAAAAGATAACGACGTGATTCATACACGGATAAAAATCTGATCCCCACACCATGATTTACAAATCATGAAATTCATAAATTGGTTAGGTCATAATATCAGGATCACAAATCATGGTTCCTGGAGTCATAATCATGATTCCTCATAAGCGTATCATCCAGTGTGAAAACAGTAAGCGGCACTTTGCATCATGTCATTCGTATCGATCACTCTTGATTCAAGATGACGAAGCGGTTGAGTGGTAGAGTACGTGGCTCACTATCGGAAGGTTCTTGGCTCGAGTCTTGATGTGTGCTTTTTTAACTTTTTTTTTTATTTTGTCGATCATAAACGGATGCGCGACTCAGCATTTTTGGCATTTGAATCATGATTCCGAGCAATCAGCTACAAAAACCTTACGCGTGTGTTGCGTTACGGCAATCTGACTCATGATATCATGAGTCCAAATCATGGTGTATTTTCATAAGACGAAAACACGCTGAAATCATGATATCATGAGTCATAATCTTGTTTTTGGATTCTGATTTCTACCCGTGTACGTACAAATTTTGGACCCGTAGACAGGGACAGCATGAGAAATATGAAGATTTCGTGCTCTCCGTAAAGCAATTAGCTGAATTATGTGGCTTCGGGGATTTTAAGGATCGTGCCATCCGTGATGCACTTGTAATAGGCACTTATGATCGGCAGTTACAGAAGCGGTTTTTTTGACGAGGACGATCTAACTGCTGCCAAGGCGGAAAAATTGATCGTTAACCAAGAACTGTCTACTGACAGAACTCGTTTCGTGAACCGCGATGATGATAAGAGGGTCAGTGTTGTAGCCAGGTTGGGTAGGCGTTTGGATCGTGGTCCTTCCAGGCAATCCTTCCGTAGCAGGAGTAGGAGTTTTGACAGAAACCGTTCTTTTTGTAACCGAAGCAGGAGCGGTAGTAGGAGAAATGAGATTCATGATCCGGACAAAGTTTTTACGTGTTCCTTTTGTCACAAAACAGGACACTCTAAGAAATTCTGCTTTAGGTTGAAGAGAAAGAGTCCAAAGAAGACTCCTAGGAAGAGTAAACCTTTTGTAAAATTTATTGGTTCTCCTAAACCTCTGCCTTCCCAAACTTCGGGGCTTTTTAAACGGTTGAAGAAGGATTTGGCTTCCGATTCCGAAGATGAAGATTTACCATGCATGATGATAAATGCCAGAAGTAAAGTGAATGAACCATGTTATGTCGAGGCATTAGTTCAGAAAACGCGGTTGACTATGGAGATCGACTGTGGATCCGCTGAAAGCGTGATAACCGAGGCTCTTTTCTTGCGAAATTTCAGCAAATGTTCCATCGAGAATAGTCGCCAGAGACTATACGTTATCGATGGTAACAGACTCAGTATTCTGGGAAAAGCGAGGGTCTCGGTACGGCTTAACGGTATCACGGAGGAGCTTTATCTGATTATGCTGCAGGGAGACAAGGACTTTGTGCCGCTAATGGGTCGCAGCTGGTTGGATATCTTCTACAGTGGATGGAGAGACACCTTTTCTCGACCGGTGGTGCCAAATCGACGCGTGAATGCCATGACGGATGTTGATGCGAGGGACGAAGCAGTCGAAGAAATTAAAAGTAAGTTCCCAGAACTTTTTGACAAGAAACTATTGAATCCGATCGTTGGTTTTGAGGGTGATTTGATACTCAAAGATGATACCCCTGTTTTTAAGAAGGCGTACGAGGTACCTTTAAGGTTGAGAGATAAGGTTGTCGAGCATCTTGACGCTTTAGAGAACGATGGTGTAATTACGCCGATAGAGGCTAGCGAATGGGCTTCGCCGGTGGTAGTGGTGATCAAAAAAGATAAAGGAATAAGACTTGTGATAGACTGTAAAGTCTCAATCAATAAATAATCCCTAATAAATACCCACTACCATTACCACAAGATTTGTTTGCTGCACTTTCTGGCTCTAAAGTTTTCTGCTCTTTGGATCTTGCTGGAGCATATTCCCAGCTTTTGCTTTCAAAGCGATCCAAAAAGTTCATGGTTATCAATACCATTAAAGGCCTCTACGTTTATAACCGGTTGCCGCAAGGCGCATTGTCGAGTGCCGCAATATTCCAGAAAGTGATGGATCAGGTATTGAAAGAGTTAGGAAATGTATTCTATTATTTGGACGACGTTCTTATTGCCGGTAAGAATTTTGATGACTGCAGAAAGAAACTTTTTTTGGTCCTAGAGAGGCTTGCTAGGGTCAATATAAAAGTGAACTTTAAAAAAATGCAAGTTTTTTGTTGATAATTTGCCCTACCTGGGCCATGTTTTGACCGATGCAGGTCTTCTTCCATGCCCAGATAAAGTACAGACTATTCGCGAAGCTCGCGCTCCGCAAAATGTTACTGAACTTAAGGCTTTTTTAGGTTTAATTACCTATTATTCGAAATTCATTCCAAATTTGTCCTCCCGGATTAGAGTTCTTTATGGACTTTTGAAAAAGAACGTTCGGTTCGATTGGAATGCTGATTGCGACTTGGTTTTTAACCAATGCAAACAATTTTTATTGAAACCAAATCTTCTAGAGTACTTTGACCCTGACAAACCTGTGGTTGTGGTAACAGACGCTTGTAATTATGGCCTCGGGGGAGTAATTGCCCACGTAGTTGATGGAGAAGAGAAACCTATCTCTTTTACTTCATTTTCTCTAAATGACGCCCAGAAAAAGTACCCCATTCTTCATCGGGAGGCACTGGCTGTCGTTAGTACGTTGAAAAAGTTTCACAAATTCCTATATGGGAAGAGTTTTACAATCTTCACCGACCACAAGCCACTGATTGGAATCTTTGGAAAAGAAGGAAGGAATTCTCTTTCAGTCACACGACTTCAGCGCTATGTAATAGATCTTTCAATCTATGACTATGATATAGTCTACAGACCGTCAGCAAAAATGGGAAACGCGGACTTTTGTTCCCGATTTCCTATTTCTCAGGAAGTTCCTAAGGAGTTAGACCGAGATTACATCAAAAGCCTAAACTTTACTGGAGACTTTCCGTTAAACTATAAGGCGATAGCCGCTGAAACGGAAAAAGACGAGTTTCTTTTGAAGATTATGGAGTATTTACGGAAAGGTTGGCCGAACCGCTTGGAGAAACGATTCCAGGACGTTTACTCGCATCTCCAGGGCCTTGAAATAGTGGACGTGATTCCGGATTGCATGAAGAGAGAGGTTTTGAAGTTGCTCCATAGAAATCATTCCGGGATGCATAAGATTAAGCAACTCGCCAGACAGACCGTGTATTGGTTCGGAATGAATGGAGATATTGAGCAGTTTGTCCGATCTTGTCCAGTATGCCAGGAAACTACTGCTTTGTCTAAACGTGCTCCGTACACACCATGGATTTCTACGAAGAAACCTTTCAGCCGCATACATGCTGATTTTTTCTTTTTTGAGGAAAAGGTGTTCTTGGTGATTGTAGATAGCTACACCAAATGGGTCGAGGTTGAGCAGATGAAAACCGGAACTGACAGTAAAAAGGTGATCAAAGTTTTCCTCAGCGTTTTTTCTAGGTTTGGTTTACCGGACGTGCTAGACACGGACGGAGGTCCACCGTTTAATTCTGAGCACTTTGTCAACTTTTTTAAGAAACAGGGTGTAGTTGTCATGAAAAGTCCAGCTTACCATCCGGAAAGCAACGGCCAGGCAGAGCGAATGGTGCGCTTAGTTAAGGATGTCCTGAAAAAGTTCTTGCTCGACCCAGAAACAAGGAAATTGGATATGGAAGAACAAATTTCATATTTTCTTATGAATTACAGGAACATATACTTAGCTTCTGACAATGCCTTTCCCTCTGAACGCCTTCTTTCCTACAGACCAAAAACAACGTTGGATTTAATTAACCCGAAGCACAGTTTTAAGTACAATTTGACAGAACCAGATAATGGTGACCAGCGTGCATGTTCTTCTAAAACTGACAAAACTCATGACTTGTTAACTAACTTGCGTAATGGAGATTTAGTATTTTACAAAACCCCAAACAAAACTGACATTAGACAATGGTTACCTGCAAAATATTCAATGCAAATCTCTCCCAACGTTTTACAGATTTCACTGAGCGGCCGGATCGTTTCGGCGCATAAACGCCAGCTAAAGATCCCTCAAGACTCTCGCCGTCCACATGCCCGTCATTTTGTTTTGAATGGAGAGAGTCCGACACAGCCCTCAACAGAGCCAAGCAACAACATTGAGTCACGCAACAGAAACAAACGAAAAAGAGATGAGGAAGACTTGTCTGAGGATTCCGATTCAGATTTTTACGGCTTCGCTGCCGACTCCTTTTTATTCGAGGAGTTTTCCCGGTTGGATCGGCAATCCTATCAGAATGTTGAATCGTTGGACCCTGCAACGGCCTCTAATCAGCAGGCTATCGAAGCTTTCCCTGAGGATGTTCGACCCACTTCAAGTGCTACAGTGAATAGGCATAGTAAGAGAAAGAACAAGAAGCGAAGATTACAAGATTTTGTTTATTACTGAGTTCATTCAGTTTTCGATTGCTTAAGCATTAATTTTTAAAAATCGTTTGTTGACATTTTGAGCATTAAATTTCAATTTGTGAATTTGATCTTGCATTCTGGAAGTTATAAAATAGCAAGTAAGGTTGAAAATGAATTTGATTATGCGTTTATAAGACTGTAGCATGTTTCTACTTTAGGGGGAAGGAGCTGTAATGGCATGAGCCATGCGGTAAAACCGCTGAACCCGCTGGAAGGGTTCTCAGCCTTAAGCTGAGTACACTGAGTGTAAAGTAGGGTCTTGTGAGGAAATGATCAGAAGAATAAACAGTTGTTATTTTACTGCGAACTGAAACACACGTCTTTACCAGTTAATACCGAAAGTCTTTAAACCCGGTTTTCCACATATTACAGTTAGAAAATTAGGAACGTTAGAAATTCAAGCGAAAGGATAGCACTCTACTTGTTTATCCATATCGTTTTTGAATCTTTCATAATCTTCTTGTTTATCCTGAAGTCAACACAATCGCATTCTGAAAGTTTTATTATTTTGTTTATGTATTTTTTTGAGTTTCATTGCATAAATCCGCCCATTCCGGGTTTATTAAAAAAAAATATGTCAAATCATGTGATGCGATTCCAAGAACAACACTCCCGTGCATAAGTTTGGGTACATCCACTGAAAAACATACAAAAGTGTTCGATCCATATCACTGTGACTACACGTCCAAATGAAACTATCTAAGCCGCATTCGAAAGGCAGTGTTATTCTTACTTCGTATGTATTTTTCCAAAAACATTTTTTGAATTTTGTTCACTAAATTTTTACTTAAATTTGTGACATTTTTCAAAAAACACACTGAAAAAAACATAGCTAATTTCCTCAGCATTGGATCGACCAAAATTTTAAAACAATGTGTTATTAGAATCGTAATGTTATATTCTTTTTGCGGAAAAATCTAAAAACTACTCACATTTTTCAAAAACAGTCATTGAATGACTTGATCGTGCAAAAGTTTGGGTTCACCTGAGCCATACGCAAATCATAGATTTCATAGAATTTTCGTTTTTCAAGTAAGTTCCGGTGAACCCAAACTTTTGCAGGATACAGGGGTGGACTCAAACTTTTGCACGATGACTTGAATGACTGTTTCATAGATTTTGACTAATTTTCAGATTTTTCCGCAAAAAAATCGTGAGTGCTCTTCGAAGAATATAAGATTACGATTCGGGGCCTTCCTTAGCCAAGTGGTTAGAGTCCGCGGCTACAAAGCAAAGCCATGTTGAAGGTGTCTGGGTTTTATTCCCGGTCAGTCCAGGATCTTTTCGTAATGGAAATTTCCTTGACTTCCCTGGGCATTCTAGTATTTCAACTACAATTCAAAATATCTAGTTTGCAAATCGTGCAAAAGAATTCCACCATGCTAGGAATGCTTTGCTTCAACTAATAATCTAATTGAAATTTAGCTGAGAATAGAATAGTTAAAATAGTCAAAATAAAAGAATAAATAAACTATGAATAATTAATTTCTGGAAATTAAATACCAAAAAAACCATAAAAAAGATTTTTTAGAAAAATTTCTTTGTTCTTCTTCTTGGCATTACGACCGCACTCAGACAGAGACTGTTTCTCAGTATAGTGTTCAATAAGCACTTATGCTCATTCGAAAGCTCCTGTCGAGTAAGTGAAGAAACTACATTCGGATGGTCAAATTGGAGGACCCAGACAACCAAAATGTACGCATAACGAAATCACCTGGAGGCTTTGTATATGCAAAATTTCACTTATAAGATGTCGCGAAAAAGCTTTCTACGTACAAAAGTGGAGGCGATATGCGTGCATATATTATGTGATGAATAATAACATACAATGCGAGTGTTTAAATATGCCACCGAACTAACTTGTGATCTTATGCGACTTAACTTATGATAACAAATGTTGATTTGACAGCTGCTACGAATTGATTCGACTTACTTTGTACGAGTGTACGGGACGAAACAAAATGTGCAAATGAACTCAGAAAAACAGTGTTTTATGCGAGGAAACTCATCAATTTGACGAGTTTATCCACGGTGTTTTGCGAGTTTGATATAATTAGTATGAATAAACGAGTTATAACGTGAACTTTCATGCGATTTCTGGTTGTCTGGGGAGTCCAGTATATTAAGAACCTTCGACTTTTAACTATTATTAAGCCACTACAAGTTTTCACAATAACTTGTTTCCGGAAAGAGTGAACATAGAAACTTATTTGCAAAAATAAAAATTTTTGCAGTAATAATGAATTTGGCCGCCATATTGGAGCTAAAGCTAAGTATGCTGTTTCGCTCAAGAAAAGTAAAGAAATTCCTTGACTGAATGGGTCAAGAAATTCCCTACAGAGAGCCCCCTTTGAAGTGACATTTCTTCTCAACTGCGTACTGCGATCAGAAAAATATGATTTTCTTGACCATTTCTTGGAAGAAATTTTCCACGCATCGAGATAGGCGATTCCTTTTCTTGTCAGTAGCAAACCAACCTTAAGGGAAAAAACTGAATTTCCATGGTGTTAGCAATCATCAATTTTCAAGGTTTGGAAGGCTGTATACAAAGTATGTAAAAGTCAGAGGTGTATGGTATTTTGTAATCAAAAGTTATGTGCTATTAAGTAAAATATTTTTTGCAATTCCGTTGCATATCAAGCTGCTTTTTATAATGAGAACGGACAACATAACGACCTACTTTTCCTACCAAGAAAAACAGTGCTGAAAAGAACTACCTTTTCAGGTAGGGGCATAATAGACACATCAAACAAATGCTTATTTTAAGATCAAAAAATGGAAATATTTTTCAGGTTACCTCGGCTGGTTTCCTAGTTCAGAAATAGTACTAAGTGCTGCATTCATTCATGATGAGAAAAATTGTATCAAATATCAGAAAAATGAGTTAGAAAATTGGGTCGAAAACAAGGCTGGTAAAAAGGTATCGGGGCAAAATGGACACTTTCGAAAACTTAGTTAGAGAAAAATTTATTTTTAATGAGTGTCAAACGTTCTTATATGTAAAAAGGATCCCGTTATATTACATAAGTAAGAAACAATTTATCCAGGCTAGTTAGTTTGCTCAAAAAATAGGATTCTTCTAGCGCCTTGCTTATAAACCAATATGATACTGAGAAAAAAATTTAAGACAAATTTCAGACGTTAATTGAAGCAAACCATAAAATTTTATACTGTCAATCAGTTCATATACAATACAGATTTTATACAGTATATATTTTTTAATAAAATATGCATATTTTTAGAGTATAAGGAGGTGTCCACTTCGCCTTGTGTCTTCATTATGCCCTTACTTAAACACTTCGTATTTGAAGATTATGTATTGAAAATTTATGAATATATTGATCTTTATTCACGTTGATTGATCACGCTTCATGGATTTTATTTTTTTTTTTTTTTTGAAAGTTTGCGTGTATTTTGACTTTTCTTAAAAATTGTGCAGGTCTTGAACATAAAAGAAAATTTATGTTTCCATCAGCCTTAAGTAGTCTTTAATATTTTAACTATAGTGTAAGGTGGAAGCAGTCATAAATCAAACGCGAAAATGCCTTTGCAATATCACAGTTGTCTAACAGCCGAGCTAAGAAGTGTTTTCACTTCTATGATTAGTTATCTACTAACATTGAGCTATATTTGTCAGAAAAAAATAGATACAATGCTGTAAAATATGAGTAGCAACATGTTAGAAATCTAAATTATTCGCTACTCATAATTTTATAGATTGTACATGTGTCATTTATGTTATTAAAATCACGTCATCGTTTATCGACTTATTACATACTGCTGAAATTGGCTGAACATCGCTCGCATAGTTTAGTCCAGTGGTCCTCAGCCTAACTGCTTGGACAGGCCACTTCAATGGTTTCAAAACATGACACGGGCCGCAAGTTATTTGAGGATCAGGGTAGACAATCTTTGCCGTCAAATGGAAAAAAGTCGGCGACGAAACTGAAGAAAGAATCGTCTTAGTCATTCAAGCGTTGCAGTGATGCGTCACATAGGCTTTGCTTCATTACGAACAATAAAGCTTCCTTCGCAGTGGAAGAATCTTCGTTCGGGAGCTCTGTGCTGAGAAAAAAATCAATCTTGTCGACAGATTATAAGCTTTGTTGAAAAAAAAAGCACAAACAAAGAAAAACGCATACGGAATTGACGAGCGATCTCTCAATCGTCAAGTCCACGCGCTTACTATCAGGGCTATTGTAGAACAATGAAGAAAGCGGGTTCAATTGCCAATACAAGCAATTATGTGATGGAATTCGTTATTTGGTGCGTAGCTAGCGAATATACAACAAACGCCTCCTGCTTTAACCTTCCAGTCGTTGCGCGGTTTGCCACCGTCAAAACCACCGCGCTGCTGTTGTGAACGAAACGCGAGTTTTTTTCAGCAGTGTTGTACAAAATACAACAGCGCAACGACTGAAGTGTTAAGAAAGGGGATCAGAAGGAACTAACATCGTTATGAACTATTTTGGATTGAAGTTCATCACGATTGCCAACACTGGTGAGGATTCATTTGAACGACTTTTTATGTGACAATAAAGATTTCTGTTTTTATAAACAGGAAGATTTATGGAATTTCAGGAAAAGTTGATGACATTAAATATCTTAATTCACATAAATTTCAATGATTCCTTCAATTTTGCAAATCTTTAAATATTTTCAAACAAGACAAAATTCAAAACCTACCTAATACATTTATGAAACATTTCTTAGGTATCCGGTCTTTTTTTGAAGACTAGGATACATTGTGATGCCATAAACGCTGAACGCTACTGGGAAGTGAAGAAATTTTTGGAAGTTTGAGGCAATTTTGAAGCCTTTAGTCTGCCGATACATTTTTTGAACTCGAAATGACTGTAAGATTTGAGGAATCTTTGGATTCAAGCTATTCCTGAGCAGCACAGTCCATACCTCATTATTTCCTGCTCGTCAATCAATTGTTGACTATATAAAAAAGCAGACGAATGGGCCTTAATTTTAGTAGCCGGTTGCAAGAACATAAGTATTCAACCGTTGTAATCAATAATTCACTACCGTGAAGGCCCCTAACTCTGCGCAGCTCCTAATTCTGCGCACTTTTACCAAAATCCACCAAAATCTGGTAAAATACTTACATTTTTGTTCAAAATTTATTTTTCATATTGCTACAATAGTAATGAAAAAGTACGCGAAGAATTTTCTTGACAAATTTACGTTCATTACTTTAATAAAAAATAAAATAGCTTTAAAAATATTGAAAAACGTCCAAATTGACAGCCCGTTACCAATAATGCTAAGGGAGTACCTCATCACTTAAGTCACTTATTTTCTCTTCATTTTCTTATTCTTCGTAAGTGCGCATAGTAAGGAATCATTTTTCAACTATGTTCCTTACTATGCGCAGCAGGTATAAAACGTTATTTTCAACATACAATCAACCCTCCAGATGTCGATATTGAAGGGAACCATCGACTTGTCGAGACCATCGAGATATGGAATAGAAATGCTTTGGAAAATTGTTTGAGGGGACCATCGTAGTAAGGGAAGATTAAAAAATGACGTCCATCATATTTTAAGGATTTCTACACTCCGTCCCCTCAATCCCCTGTCACGATTTTACAGTACCTAATGAATGCATTGTCACAATTTCGTATATTCCTCCTCCCCTGAACGATGGACGTAATTTTTGAATGCTCCCTAACTATGTAAAAAAATAATTTTAATTTTTTGTATAGTTTCATGAGTCAATATCGAGTAATGGAACATCGAGGTTTAATCGTTGATTTAGATTTTAGAAAACTAAGTTAAATTGATGTTTTGAAAAACATATGATGATTTCGATTGTTTTGAGAGTTGCACTTAATGGCATTCAATTGAATTATAGATAAAATTCACTTCACTTAGTAAACATGTGTTAGAGACATTCCACGCTCCACTGGGGACGTAAAGCCGTATAAAGCAAGAAAATGAAGATTAATTCGGAGTTTAAATGCTAGTAATGCTTTTAGGGCCGATTTCTTCACCTTCGCTTAAGCCGTAAACCACGTTTACCCATACGATTAAACCAGGTTTAAGGCCTAAGCGGTGGTGAAGAAACCGCTTATTAGTAAAATAATTCAACTGTTATAAAGAATTTATCGAGTGCGCAGAGTTAGGAACACGAACACTCTTGAGAAAAATTAAAAATTTGCTATACAAATCATTACTTAGCGAAGCTTTTATATTTTTTCCTTATACATAAGATCAATAAGTATTTACTTTCAAAATTTCAGAATATTGTGTTTTGTTTTCAATTAATTACAGCTGTTTAAAAATTGAAAAGCCTTAAGTGCGCAGAGTATGGGGCCTTCACGGTACTTGCGGGCCACTTCACATTGCTATCCAAAATTTGTTCGCGGGTCGCACAAAACGCTCTCGAGGGCCGCATGCGGCCCACGGGCCGCAGTTTGGTGACCACTGGTTTAGTCAGCACGTGTACCAAGGATACAACTCGATTGCCATACACAATACCAGCGTCATGGTCCTGCGATGACCGAAGATGCAACCGTACAACACACGAACAGCGTCATTGATAATTCTCCTATCGCAATATTTGCACACCGCGTGTACCGTAAAGTGCCCTAATTCAGCGCAGTGTCTAATTCCGCGCATTTCTTACAAAATTATTTACATATAGAAATACACATCAATATATCAGTAACTTTTAATGCTATTCGAGGCTACTTTGATTTAGCATAAGTTTAAATCACAAATAAAAGCAAATAAGGCATTTTTTCGCGGCATAAAAACATAATCAGATAATGTCTATTTCTCTGAAAAGTAACTTCATGCATGCATACGTTTCATGTACAAGCGGAATATCGGGAAAGCCCACTTAGGCAGCGTCCATAAATGACGTAGCATTTTTTAACCAATTTTTGACACCCCTTCCCCCTTTGTAGCCTATTTTTCCATACTTAATACATGGTTCGTAGCAAAATCGTAGACTTCTCCCTCCCCCTAAAATGCTATGTCATTTATGGACGGTCCCTTACAGGGAAAAATACCACATGGTTCATGCACAGCCCCAAAAAAATAGTCTATACATCTGTGCGCACAAAATTGACTTAACATAATGAACCACACATAACATTGCCAATGTACACTTGTTTATGATTCTTATTTATATTATACAATCCATATAGAATTATTAGAAAACAACATATGTTGTAATTTGTAGAAGACCCCACAAATTACGACACATTCTCGGGAAACGATTCACGGAAACGTTACGATCCCTACATAATTTACGAAGGCTCCATACAAAAAGTATGATAGTATTTTGTGTGACTTAATTTATGGATGACCCTTAGGTACTTCTGAGGTTTCTGTTTTGCTTAAAAAATAAGTTTCAGTTACCCGTGGCATTAGTGGATACCATTAATTGATTTGCTTGAAACTTATTGATTCCAAGCAATAATGCGAACTAGTCCTTGTATTGTATGAACAGTGCAGAATACAAATAGGGGTAGTCGGGGCGGTTTCGTCAATGGTGTGGAATGATTCACATTGGCATGGGGGTTTTTCAGGGTGCTTCCTTAGCAGAGTGATCAGAGTCCGCGGCTACAAAGCAAAGCCATGCTGAAGGTGTCTGGGTTCGATTCCCGTTAATGCCAAGAAGAAGAAGATGTTTTTTTTCTCGACCGAATTGTCTAAAACTATGCAATATGAAACATATTTAAGCCAAATATGAGCTCAGTAGATTTCGAACGAGTATTTCATTTCTAAACTTTCTAGTTCAGTGAATAAAATAATTAAATTGTTAGATTCTATGACATAATTTCACAACATAGAATAGGGTGCTCATATCACCCTATCGAAAAAAATGGACGAAAAATTCATCCGTTATTTTTTTTAAAACAACGGAAATCGTGCATATCTAGTGTATTGATCTAAAAATTGCAATTCTAATGTCTTTTTTTAAGATGGCCAAATTGCTTCACTTTCCCCTAGACGAAATTCACACGTTCCAATGCCACGGCATTGGTTATCTTTATTTCATGTGATAGACAAAAAAATAATAAAAAAAAACTGAACGTGGACTAAAAAGTTACGGTTCATACAAAACTCTACGTTTTCTCATGCAAAAAGTGTTACGGGGGTTGAAAATTTTCAATTTTAAGTGTTACGTAACGAATGGATGCAGCCCCTCATCAAAATTAATGTTAATTTGATTGTTTCATGAGTGCGCGGAATTAGGCATTCTTCTGCGCGGAATTTGGAAAAGCGTTTAAAAAATGCGCGGAATTAGGCAATTTTAACGAGTGAACTATTTAAAAAAAAAATCACGAATGTAAATTATAAATATAGTCTAGGTAATATTTTTCCCATAACCTAGAATAGATTTACTAGCGATCCACCCATAAAGCTTTTTTGCTGATGCGATACTAGTTTTTAAGTAACCATTTGAATCTTTTTATTCCTTAACTGCGCTGAATTACGGCTTTTTACGGTACAAATGAACCGTGTACAAACTCAATGTTTGAACCTGTGTACAAACATGAGCCACGCTCTTGTGTACCAGTTCATGATGTTTGCGCCTATCTTGTAACTGAGTACAAACTGGTATTCAAGTTCGAGCTAAACTTGCACACGAAGAACTTGTACTTAAGTTGGACATGGTGCATGTTCACTTGAAGACTGCTACACAGCGAGATAAAAATTAAAAACAAGTTTATTTTTCCTCCATATCCATGGATTGCATCTCCGACCAAAAGTAACTTCCAGATATTTTTTCTCCCTCACTAATAAACACCCTTCTCGTGTTGATTGTGGAGATGCAGAGGTAATTTCGGTCTCTGGAAGCAACAATCATTACACCCTAACATTCCTTCCCCATGCCAACTGACTGTAAGGACTTGGCCGGTGCCGTTATTGATCAATAATATGAGATCTGCTAAAATTGCACTTCCAGAGTAAGCGGAAACTCCCATCCCTTATTCATGTGGATCGAAGCACACTTCTTGCCATTTCCGATCAATCATGGAGTAGCAACCATTGACATGTACAGTAAGTTTATGCTATGCCATGCTTTTGTTGAAAAATAGAGATGGATTGCAATTAGAGTTACATATTTCTCAGGAACACATAAATGTACTGACGAACCTCCAACCAAACCGTCTCACAGCTCATCGGAATCCTAGTGTGCTGCGCTAGACGGAGGCTCACGACAATTCTAAAAGCGCGCGCTAGGTGATGTGCTCTCGGGGAGACTCGTCTCATGCGCTGCTCTGCGCTACGGTTCACCATCGGTATTCAAGTTGTGAAACAACTGCTCAGTAACGAAGAGCCTCTACAACTATTTTCGTCTCATTATGCAGGTGTCTAGATGGCCTACATGATATGGTCGAAGACTCGCAATCCATGAGTTACAATTTCGATCCTGGTTGAAAACTTTTGTAATCACTTTAATTATTGCGCTGAATTTTTAACTGCACATGTGACGGAGTAGTAGAAGCATTAGCCGTAGAAGGCCAATGTCGCGACTGTTTGTGTGA
This sequence comes from Aedes aegypti, assembly GCF_002204515.2. Classification (NCBI taxonomy): domain Eukaryota; kingdom Metazoa; phylum Arthropoda; class Insecta; order Diptera; family Culicidae; genus Aedes; species Aedes aegypti. Next base: position 461,601,782 of record NC_035108.1, read on the forward strand.
CCAACATCTAGTTTGCCACGCTCTGACAGTCTGAGTACCGGCTCTATAAGTGTCAAATCAAATTTTTCAACCATAATAAAACATTCTCTACAACATGGCACTAAACAAACATTAAAAAACTTCAATAGTAAGTATTAATAAAATAATTCTATTTTGTGATAACAGCGCCACTAGCGTTCTACTACTTATATTTCTATTGACGGAGTGCATGAGACCGCAGTGAAGACACATCTCAAGAAAAATGAGGCGCACCATGCGCTTGCAAACAATGAGGCTCCTGCACCTAAGGCTTTACATCACGTGCACAGTAAATCTAATTGCAATATCCTAGAATTTTGCTTGACTACTATTTCAAAGTTTCTCATAACGCAGTAGTTATATTCATAGGGTTGAACAAGTTCCAACTCATCACCATTTCACCATCCAAACACACGAGATTTATCTGATTGCCTAAAATTGATTTCTTTCGTCCTTTTATCAATGATGCAACAATCTCCATATTCGACAATATAAAAGTGTTTTATTATTACTGATTTTGTATCGTTTCATTATTGTATGTGTTGACTTTTTAGTGAAGAAATTCTTGCTTAATCAATGGTTTAAAAGTTGTAAACGCCGTGGAATGAACTTAGCAAAACTATCTATAAATGAGGTAAACTAAAAGGTACCAGCTAATTGTACAAATATATTCTAAACGGTCTTTTTTTTTCCTACATTCTAAATCATTCACACAGTTTAGCAATTCTCAGAACGAATAAAAAACATCACACCCTTTTCTTCAAGAAAATTTACCAACTAATCAACAGCACTACTTTCTAAGACTCTCAAGTTCAATATCCTTCCGGTTCCACCCTTTTTCCGTCTCACACTCTTCGCACTGAGATACTGGAGTCTTTTGTCCCCTCCTATCACAACCCACCTCCAAAGCTAGTTGCGACCAGCAGCGGCGATTTGATTTGGTTTGATCTTTTCGTAGAAAAAATCTTGCATTGAGCCCTTACCTGACGGCGTGCGAAGTTTCTTCTGTATAAAGTGGAACTGCTCCAGGGCAAACTCGTACAGCTCGTTCTCCATCTGCCAGATGGACGATTTTTGAATTTGACTGATGGTTTCTGACTGAGGTTCAACCTTCGATTTGGTTCGACGCAAGTGGGACTTGCTCGATTTCCGGAAGTGATCCGTAGCTCCTTTAAAGAATCTGGAAAAATGATGAAAACGGTAAACAAAAACTAAATCATCAGTAGGGTGTCACAGAAAAAATCAATATTTGAAAAGTCATGGTGCTTAACCCTAGAGTGAAAGATATGATTATTTATAGCATTCTCGTAGAACAAACCAACTTTTTAAACAATCATTTGGAGCATGGGTTCCCAAACTTTTTGGAGCTGTGACCATTTTTTTTTTCTTGTGACAATTCAAACATTGATTATTCTGGGGCACTCTAATGTATAGCCACTTACCTCGGTAGTGCCACTTCCAGCAGCTCTATGAATTCGTCCATTTCTTCGGTGACCCCCACGAGAAAGTACTCGTTGACCAGATTTCTCTTGGCCTGCTCGAGGGCCCAGGTGCTGCCCGGTTTCCAACATTCTGCCGCATGTCCGCAGAAGAACGGTATCTGGAGCCACATATTCGTGGGGTCACAGTCGGGTTTCTGACGCGAAACGCACTCATCGAAGGTCATTGTATCTCCGGCACGATGTCGAACCAAGTGCGGTCTATAATCGTCGCCATAGCGCAGGAAATAGTAATACGAAACCAACCGATCCAACGGTTTCCGGATCAGATTAATGTAGAGCGGTCTGGCCGCCGGAACGCCCAGTTTGGCAAAGTTCAAGTATGCCAAATGGCCATGGTAGAAAGCCGGCTTCATTGCGTCCCACGCTGTCACATTTCGGACAAATCGGATCTGATTCGGGAGGGACATCACATGCATGTTGGCCGTTATGTTGATATGCAGAACGTGAAATGCATTCTTTCGGCAGAGATCATAGGTAAGATTTACAAAACTGGTGCTTCCGGTCTTCGGAACACGGTTATAGATGACGACTAGCTGTTCGTCAAAGTTTATTGTCTTAAGAGCGGGATCTTCCTGGTTGATCATTGTCTGCCAATGCCGAGCACCAGTTTGGGACAGTCGATCGGAATTACCTACGAAAAAGACCAAAATTTGAAATCATGATAACTTTTAACTTTTTCTCTGCGTTCTGGGATCATAATGACCCCAGTGCACTTTGAGGTGCTGTAACTTTTTTTTCAGTGATTCAATTCACTGGTTTTGTTTTCTAATATCTTGATAGTTTTCTAGAATAATTTGACCACAAGGCACAGACAGAAGGTGAAAGAACAGGACGAAGTTGCATACCTATTGACCCGTATTGCACGCCCATAACGTCCGGGGAATAGTTGGCCGCAAACCAGTGGAACAGCACGATGAAGACCAACCCGGCGGCGATTAGGATCAGGAGGAAAAAGTACTTTGTCGTTAGCATTTTCACCGGTCACTTCCTTCAGCTCTCGTCCTCTGCGGATTGATTACACCACACGATTCGAAAGCAAGATAAGCGCGGCTGAAGATCGTTGTTGCCGCTGCAGCGCCTATTTCACTGTAGTTTCATTACATTTTAATTTTTGCTGTAGGAGATAACTAACACTGGGAAGTGGACCGAACGATTTCTGCGAATTATCGGCAATAAAAATTATTTTTTTATGAACCAAGAATTTGTTGGTGATTCTGCTGCAATCTTTTGTTTTTGTTTTTTACTTGTGACAGCTACTGACAGTGTTGCCATCATTATCGCTTACAAAACTGGTATAAAACTAAGACAAGACATGTCAGGTAAAGCGAAGTATGCAGTTCCGCTCAAGAAAAGTAAAAATTTCTGCCCAAGAAATGGTCAAGAAATTTCCTACAGTGAACTCCATTTGAATTGACATTTCTGTTCAACTGCGTATAGCGATCAAAGAAAAATGCTTTTATTGAGCATTTCTTACAAGAAATTTCCCACGCATCAAAATAGGCGATTACTTTTCTGTTGAAGTGCATACTTCGCTTAAAAAAACAGTTTGATGTACTGTATCCTTATTGTTAATTTGTCTATTTTACGGAATTGTTTAGCTATTGTCGCAAATTGTTGTGGATGGTCTGGGAAACGGTGAGAGTATAGTTCATATTTAAGCCTGATTTGCTGCTGAACAGGAATCGCTAAAGAAAGTTCTCGCCGATTCCTTGCAGAAATTTTCTACAGCAACTCCCGTTTGAACTGACATTTCTTTTCAGCTGCGTACTGCGATCAGAAAAAAGAGCTTTCTTGATCGATTCCTTGCAGGAATTTCCCATGCATCAAGATAGGCCGAGAAATTACTTGACAGCAGCGAATCAGGCTTTACGCAGGACGAAAGAGTATGTTCCTGCAACTATTTTAGCAATTTTCCCCGCACAAATAATTTAAACTTTAATTGGGTCCTAAAATTTTTAATGAAATCTTGTTTTTATTTAATAACACGAAAAAGCATGTTACTGTAACTACTTTAGCAATTTTTCCCGCTCAAATAATGGCTATAACATATTTAAACTTTAATTTAAAAATTTGGTCCAAAAATGAACCTTGACACTTTTGATCATGTTTGACGTTCGCTTAGTCGACAAAAACACCACAGGGGTTTTAGTTCGACCACTGGGGTTGTTCCTATCTGACATTTCGTAAGGGACACGGAAAACAAAATACACCCAAAATTTGAGTTTAAGCCAAAGGATGTGACAAAATCTAAAAAATGTTTTTTTGGGCTTAAACCAACGGAAAACATTAGAAAATTGAGTAAACATGTGTTTTTTGCCTAGAATAGAATTAAGCGTTTTGTACTAAAATTGGGACAGGGCTTTAGGACCCTATTTAAAAAATAAGTCTTAATTTGAACCTTGACACTTTTGATCATGTTTGACGTTCACTTAGTCGACAAAAACGTCACAGGGGTTATAGTTTTAACACTGGGGTTGTTCCTGTCTGACATTTCAAGACTAACAATTCAAAAGGCCTCACCTCCAAAAAGTAAACAATGAGAAAAATGCAATCTTGTTTTGTCAAACAATAAATCAAATTTAAATTATTAATTTAAGCAATGTATGTTATTTTATCGTCCAGAAAGTCGATGGACAAACTGATTCATAGCTACACACTTAGATTTTATTTCGTTGTTCGGTAAATTTTCTTACCGAAAACGAACTGTAAAGAGATATTTAACCGAAGTTTCGGTATTGCAGACGAGCTCTACAGAAAATCTGCAATAATTAGCAGAATATTAACGTCATTTTTCTGTTTTCACCGAAATCGTCGATTATTTTACCGAAAACCTTGTAAGTTGTAAGGATTCACCTTAGACTGCAAATTTTTACCGTACATCAGTACATAGCGTTGCAATGCCTTACCGAACAAACGGTAATTTGAAATGTTTGAGTCCACCATATTTGT